>NC_084798.1:60552275-60554775 GCF_963169125.1 Humulus lupulus
CTACTACTACCACTACCACTACTACTAACACTACTACTACGACTACTACTACTACTACTACTACTACTAATACAAATACGACTACCACTACTACTACTACGACTACGACTACCACTACCACTGCGACTACCACCACCACCACCCCACCACCCCCACCACTACCACTACGACTACCACTACCACTACTACTACTATGACTACCACTACTACAACTACCACTACCACTACCACTACCACTACCACTACCACTACAACTACTACTAATACTACTACTACTACGACTACTACTACTACTACCACTACCACTACTACTACCACTACCACTACCACTACCACTACCACTACCACTTCAACTACCACTACCACTACCACTACCACTACCACTACCACTACCACTACCACTACTACTACTACTACCACTACTACTACTACTTCTACTACTACTACTACTACTACTATACTTCTACTACTACTACTACCACTACTACTACCACTACTACTACCACTACTACCACTACTACTACCACTACTACTACCACTACGACTACCACTACCACTACTACTACCACTACTACTACCACTACTACCACCACTACTACAACTACTACTACTACCACTACTACTACCACTACTACCAAGACTACTACTACTACTACCACTACTACTACTACTACCACTAATACTACTACTACTACTACTACTACTACTACTACTTCTACTACTACTACTACCACTACTACAACCACTACTACTACCATTACTACCACTACTACTACCACTACTACTACCACTACGACTACCACTTCCACTACTACTACCACTACTACTACCACTACTACCACCACTACTACCACTACTACTACTACCACCACTACTACCACTACTACTACCACTACTACTACTGCTACTGCTATTGCTACTACTACTACCACTACTACTACCACTACTACTACCACTACTACAACTACTACCACTACTACTACCACTACTACTACTGCTACTACTACTACTACCACTACTACCACTACTACCACCACTACGACTACCACTACTACCACTACCACTACTACCACTACTACCACTACCACTACTACTACTACTACTACTACTACTACTACTTCTACTACCACTACCGCTACCGCTACCACTACCACCACCACCACCACTACCACTACGACTACCACTACAACTACTACTACTATGACTACCCCTACTACAACTACTACTACTACTACTACTACTACTACTACTACTACTACTACTACTACTACTACTACGACTACCACTACTACTACTACGACTACCACTACCACTACCATTACCACTACCACTACCACTACTACTACTATGACTACCACTACTACAACTACCACTAACACTACCACTACCACTACTACTACTACCACTACCACTACCACTACCACTACCACTACCACTACCACTACCACTACCACTACTACCACTACTACAACTACTACTACTACTACTACTACTACTACTACTACTACTACGACTACCACTACTACTACTACTACTAAAACTACCACTACCACTACCACTACCACTACCACTACCACTACCACTACCACTACAACTACTACTAATACTACTACTACTACGACTACTACTACTACTACCACTACCACTACTACCACTACTACCACTACCACTACTACCACTACCACTACTACTACCACTAACACTACCACTACCACTACCACTTCAACTTCAACTACCACTACCACTACCACTACCCCTACCACTACCACTACTACTACCACTACGACTACCACTACCACTACCACTACCACTACTACTACTACTTCTACTACCACTACCGCTACCGCTACCACTACCACCACCACCACCACTACCACTACGACTACCACTACAACTACTACTACTATGACTACCACTACTACAACTACTACTACTACTACTACTACTACTACTACTACTACTACTAGTACTACTACTACGACTACCACTACTACTACTATGACTACCACTACCACTACCATTACCAATACCACTACCACTACTACTACTATGACTACCACTACTACAACTACCACTACCACTACCTCTACCACTACTACTACTACTACTACCACTACCACTACCACTACCACTGCGACTACCACCACCACCACCCCACCACCACCACCACTTCCACTACGACTACCACTACCACTACTACTTCTACGACTACCACTACTACAACTACCACTACCACTACCACTACCACTACCACTACACACTACCACTACCACTACTACTACTACCACTACTACTACCACTACCACTACCACTACCACTACCACTACCACTACCACTACTACTACTACTACTACTACAACTACTACTACTACAACTACGACTACCACTACTACTACTACTACTACAACTACCACTACCACTACCACTACCACTACCACTACCACTACAACTACTACTAATACTACTACTACTACGACTACTACCACTACTACCACTACCT
>NC_084798.1:63562275-63762275 GCF_963169125.1 Humulus lupulus
AGAATAACTAATATACTAACTAACACAGCTGATTTACAGTAGATTAATTATATTTGTGCTGAGCCCGAATGGTCATTGTGCTGCGAGTTTTTGGCCATGAAGCTGGATAGGTTAGTCGAACAAGCCAAATTTTACGAGCATGGTGTGCACCCTAATATCAACAATATAAATATTCAATTTATATTGGATAATTTCCCGTGAGAATTCACTTCATGTAAAATTCATACCTAAGTCACATAAATTTTGAAAAATCTATAAATCTTATGTCAAACATATTTAACATAATATCTTATATTATTTCTTATAATGTAATGTTAGATTAAATAATGTGACAAAATGAGTTTGTCACATTTTGTAACATAATTTGAGAGTTACAAATTAAGTTGGGACAAATATGTGTGTCCAAATTTGTAATATGCTTTTAGAGTTATATATCTTAAAAAATCAGTAACTAATTGTAACTTCCAAAAGATCATCTAATAATGAGTAAAATGAGAGTTACACATTTCTAAATTGAAGTTCATGAGCTATTATGTTATATGGATGTTAAAGATGTGATTTTGACTCTCGTTAGATGTATAGAAGTTGCAAAATCAAAAGGGGAAGAGTTTGAACGTTTTTGTGGAAAAATGAAAAAATTGGGATGTTACAAGCTCTAAGTCGCAGCCTGGGAGGCAGAGCCTCATGGCCACGGCCTAGGGCGCTGACAGCCAAATCATATTTTAGCATTTTTTGCATTTTCATAAATTTGAATGTTTTGAACACTTCAAGTAACTCTCAAATCTTCCCTTTAATTCCATAAACACTCAATTTAACAATGGTAACAGCTAAGGGGGTTGGTGGAATTTGAAATTCAAAAGGTATCTCAAAACTCTATAAATAGAGATGTTGACTGTCTTTTTCGCAACCAACTCTAAAAAGAGAGATTAAAGAAATAAATGAATAGAACACAAGGAATTTTACGTGGTTCAGGTTATAAAAGAACCCTACTCCACGAGTCTCTTGTATTAAGAGGATTGGGAACTTGTGAGGGCAAGCTCCAATGGATTATTCTCAGTAGCGTTTAGATTGCTTTGAGTACAAGGTGTTTTTTCTCTAAAAAACCGAACCCTTTACAAGGAAACTCCCAGCTCTATTTATAGAGGTCAGGGCAATTAATACTAATCATTTTTCATTAATATCCATTATTCATGTTATTGTGGGATTAACACTAATTTAATGCATTGGGCTGCATTGAACAAGAATCACGGCTCAAGCGAGATCTGTGGGACCCACTGCAGAAAGATAACCACTTTATGGGGAATATGCCCCTGGTGCTGTCAGAACATGCTGTACGTATTTCAATGTCAAGCGGCATAGTGGGAGTGCGAATTGTCGAGTCGTACCATCGACAACACTATAGGCGGATCGCCAATAAAAGGTTGTCAGGTCTTCCTCTGAGGCAACTAACCCGCCTTGGCTGACACCTGGCTTATCATTTAGATCCCAAGGACTAGGTCTTCGGCCTGGAATATAACTGATGGCAAGGAAACCCATGGACTACCAAGCACCCTCGGAATATAACCTTGGGAAGACATTCATAGCTCTCGGGACATGGCTCGGGAGAGATGTCGACGTCCTCCCTCTATCCGAGGAGAATGATCTCTAATTGTAGAAACAACGTCTCAAGGACTTATTCTCGAGGTGTTGCCTCATCAAAAGAGGCACATGTTGTAACGCCCTATTTCCTTAGAGTTGTTACTAAGTGAGTTTAAAATGTGTCATTAGCTCGCTAATCGAGGTTTTAGGTTAAATGTGTAACTAAACTAAGACAAAATCTGTTTAAAGACATTGAACATAAAATATTTGGTCATTCATTGAAAACGTAAAGAGTTATACAAATGGGATCCCAAAATATTGTTTAGAAAATACTTTACATCTCAAAATACATTTAAGGTCGACCTAAGCAACAAATCAACTATTACAGTACATTTTCCTAAAATAACCCTAGTTGTGGCGGCTAGGCAGGCCGAACATGTACCCATCGCTCCACGCTCTCCATAGTCATGGTTGGTCGACCTTTCCTTTGCCTTTACCTGCACCATAGAGCACCCGTGAGCCGAAGCGCAGCAAGAAAACTCAACACAAATGAATAACATATGCATATACATCAATAGTATCAATAAAACATCCAACAAGCTAAACACATAACAGTCATGCCGTCCCAGGCGTTTTACCAGGCCCTGGGTTCGCGGGCTTCACTAAGAGGATGTCTCTAGCATCCTAGGAAGGTCTCACCCTATCAGCCTACACTCCGCATGCCCTATGTCATTCTAGGCCCCTTGTCGTATTCGGCTTCCTACTGTTCTCGGCCTTCGCCGTTCATTCACAAATATGCATTACACAGCATAAAATCAACATATATTTAAACATATCCTAGATATAGACAATATGGCTACACCCTGCAACTCAATCACATAGGGTCATGCCCTGCAATACAAACAATAGGGCCATGTCCTACTCTAGGGGTACAACTGTTTGCTTACCTTTCATCTGGGTGCTAATAGTCAGACAATAAATCACGACCTCCGAGAACGATCCTCTCCTGAGTCCTAGCGATAACCTAGTCACACACCACAAGTAACATTCTCGTTACTACCCGATTTTATAATTAATTCCCGAAACCAATCCTGTGCTCTCGAGACCTCTCGTTTCCTCATACGAGGTGGTGAAATCGTCCCCCGAACCCCCTGGGCCTAAGCCCTAAAAACATAAAATTCAAGGCCCAGAAAATGGCCTAGCGCTGCGGCCCCCAGCAGGGGGCTCCCTGTCTTGAATCATCCCAGCGCCGCGGCTCAAAAGAACAAGGTCGCAACGCTCCTACGCGAACCCAGAAAACTGAGTTTTTCCCACCATTTTCCCCGAGCCAAAACTTGCCCAAACCATTCCCCAAGTGTGCCCAAGTTTCAATTTGACCCAAAACCACAAATAAACAACATACACAACACATATGCACTAGAATAAAACTCAAACACACATCCTAACTCCAAATCACCTAATGGTTTAAAAATTCTTAAAAACTTAAACCACATCAGAAACTCTTTTAAGAATTCAAAGGAATCCTTACCTTAAGGAGGAATTCGACCCTAGGCTGCCTCCAATCCTGCTCCAAGATTAAATCCTCAAATTCCCAAGCTTAAACTTCACAAATAGCAAGCCAAAAATCCAGTGTTCAACAACCAAACCCAAGCCCTCGAGAACAAGTAAATAGAACCTAGAACCAAAGATGAAATTCTTACCTTCTTCCCAAATTCAAAATTCCTAAGTGTGGATGTGTAACACCCTGGATAGCCAAGACCATTACATTGTGTGTTTATAAAAGTGCAAGACTTGCTAATCAAGTCATTTAATTTGAAACGTGTTACTGAAACTACAGTTGAACTAGGGTTAAAGATTTTGGTCTCAAAAGCTTCATTTCTTATAAACAAACATTTTCTTTACATGGGATCCCAAAAGTAGTAAAGTTAAAAGATAGCCTACAAAATTTTAGGATTAAAATATAGTTATTAGACACTCTAAGGCAAAACAGACAATTTAAGATTTTCTCGTCCTGTGTCACTCCTCGGCCGTGGCGGCCGATCAGCTGACTATGTATATTGAACCCCGCAGCTCTCCATCTCAGGACTGGTCCAGCTTGCCTTTGCTTTTACCTGCACCACGTAGCACCCGTGAGCCAAGGCCCAGCAAGAAAACACAATAACAGAGCATAATCATTAAGCAAACAACTGGATAACTCATACAATATAAACATGCACTCAACAGTCCAATTATTCATGTTATTCAAGTATTCAGCATACTAAGTTCATCATTTCATATCAATAATCATTTCACATATGATAACCAGGGTTAACGCCCTTAGGTCGCACCCTCTATTTATCCCACTGACTCCGGCCCGCTTAAACCGAGCTCAGTGAATATTAAGCTGTCCTCAGCTACCAGTGGCCAAGCTGCACCCTGTGCGCAAGTATTATTTACGGCACCCTTAGGCTGTTTATCACATGTGCCATGGAATAATACCATCTATGACATCATACAGATATAGGGAGATCTTAGTCCCATCACAAACACATAACTGGGTGCAGTTTTCTTACCTTTAGATTTCGCTAGCTTTGTTCAATTTGATCCTCAAACATGATCCCGTCTGAGCCCTAGCGTATACTTAGTCACAGCCATAGATCAGAATCATCACCAAACCTCAAATCCAAAACCTAGCCTCGGGACCAATCCCAAGCCCTCGGGAAGCCCTAATTCCACCAAACGGGGTGGTGGAATCAAACCCCGAGCCCCCGGGCAAAAACCCTAAGAAATAACCCAAAAACCCATTTCTGGGAACAGGGTAGCGCTACAGCGCCCTAAAGTGGGCGCTACAGCACTACAAACAAAGCCTTCAGGCTCCCAGATGCCCAAGCCTAGCGCTGTAGCACCCTAAGACTAGCGCTACAACACTAGTCACAGCCAGACACTACCCAGTTTTCTCCTCTTCTTATTTCCTCGAGCCAAACCTTCCCAAAACTCAATCAAACCTCAACCAAATTTCAAAATAAGCCTCCCAACATCCTCAACTCATCCCAAGCAACCTAACCAAAAACAATTCAATCACATGCACCCCAAAACACAAAATTCACCATGGCTGAACCTAGAGCTCAAAATCTCAGCAAAACCACAGAAATCACAAAGCTTGAAGCTAGAGTTTCTTACCTTTGATGGATGAGCTCAGCCTAGGTTGTCTTCCGCAATTGATTAGCCTTCACTGCCTCAAACCCTTAGGTTTAATTCCCTAGAATTCCCACAGAACTCTACTTAGAAAACCAATTCAACACCAATACCCAGAACTGAATATTAACATCAAAATCTTACCTCAAATGATGAACAACCTCAGCTAACTTCCCCAACCTGATCAAGATCCCAAGTACACAGTCTTAGCCTAAAGCTCCTCTGGATTTTGGCCCCAAATTTCCAGAAGAAATCGATGAAGAAGACCCAAACTGTTCATGAGAATTGCCCTGCTTTTCCCTTCTTTCCTTTTTCCTTCTCTTCTTTCTTTTCTTTCTTTCCTTCAGACTTCCAACACTTTCTACACAATCCACTAACGCATAAAGCCAAAACAGCACTTAACCCTTATCCCTTATAAGCCAAATGACCATGATACCCTCCCATTAAATTGAAGCTCTTAATCCTTCCAAGGGCATTCTGGTCATTTATTCCCAATTCCCACTAATTCCTCGAGTGTCTCTAATATTTACCGCTTACTTCCCGACACCTAACTAATCACCAATTATATTCCTCAATATCAAAATAGACCCCAATATATTCTCTAAATTTCCCGAAATACCCCCGGGCTCACCCCAAGCCGGGTATAAATCCCCGCCATGAATTTTTCGCTAAACCACTCACTAAGATCGCCTCAAGTCACATATTACAAATATATCCACATAATAATGTGGTCTCAACAATTTATTACAATTATTTACATTTATGCCCTCAACGGGCTAAAATTACGAATATGTCATTCTAACCTAATCAGGGCCTACATGCATACTAATACACATAGTCATGCATCACAGATATTCAATAATCATATAACATGCTTTTAATCATTAAATCACATATAATCCAGTTATGCCCTCCCATCACACTAATCAAGGCCCTTAAGCCTTATTAGTAAATTTGGGTCGTTACAGCATGGCTGCAAATCCCTTCCTATAACTTGATTCCACTCTAATTTCCTTCAAACCCAGTTGCCCCTTAAGCTTTCTTCTTCTCTCCTTCAAAGTGGAACCAAGAGCTAAATTGAAGAGCTCTAGAAAACTAACGCGAGAGTCCTTTCCTTCAGCCTTGGGTTTCTAATTCTAGCACCAAAAGACTATTCTACCACTCCTCAAACTAAGCCATACACTAAACCTCAAGGGCAGCCTAGTCCTTTCACTCTTTGCGAAAATACAACCTTTCACTTATTATTTCAGTAACAACACCAATTCTCAGGTTACTAGTAGTTACCAGTTTCACAACTAAACACCAATTTCGTGACTCTCTGCTAACACCGTAGGACAGGATCTCCCCATGCTGGAAACACCGCACATAACTCAAAATCATACCCTCAACGAGTTCAAATTACAAATATGCCCCTAATAGCCAAATGGGGCCCACATGCATATTTAATTCACCTAAACATGCATTTCTAATCACATAATCATTAAATTCACATAATAACATAATTAAATCAATTATTGCCTTCTAGGCACGCTAATCAAGGCCCTAAGCCTTATTAGCAAATTTGGGACGCTACACATGTCCTACTCGGATAAATACGTGTCATTGGTTGAAAACACAGACAACATTTGCCCCCCAAATCTCTACTCGTCCTCGGACAATGGAGACTTAAAACTGAGGAAGACTTCAAAAGGTCCTCAAACAGGAAACATTTGGAGTTATGCTGACATCGCTATGAGATTTCCTGCCACGTGCTGGAACCCCATTGTTGGGCCATCAATCCATGCAATTAATGAAAGGTCTGTTGGAAAAACTCATTGTAGGATCTTTATTTTTTTTTTATGCAATCTACATATTATCAAACAAACATGAAAATTCCTAGAACATGCTCCTATGAAATTGATACAAATACAGAGTAAAGTAAAAACTTACATTACGCAGCGGAATTGGAACAACTCCATCCTTCAATCTCTCTAACCCTTGATTCCTTTCTGTAGCAGAGTATTATCAAGATATTGAACAAGATCAGCAACACAGTCTTCCTCACCAAGCCTTTGATCAACCTATAACTAGTGTGGGTTGGTTCTCAACACATGAGATAGAGATCTTGCAGAGAAGAAGAAGAGAGAGTGGCTAAGAAAGGATTAGAGTGTCTAGGTTTTCACTTACCCAAATCAACTGAGACTGACTTACTTCCTTATGAAAAACCCTAGATATCATATTCCTTATATAGGCAACTTAATGGGATTTATTTAAATTTAAATTAATTAAAAATAATAAACAAAAATAAAAGTCTTGGGCTGCCATAAATGGACTTGGGCCCAATCTCTTTGTTTTGAATTTAAATCCCAGCTGGGCCTAAATTCAAAACCTTTTATTTATTTATTAATTAATTAAATCCTTATTCAAATTAACTAATTATAATTTGAAACTTGATTTAATATTATTTATTTATATTGATACCAATTTATCAATATTAATAAATTTACCCAAAGATTCTCTTTTATTCTCTAAATCTCATATTTCGGTAAATTTTCCAAAATTGACCTAGTCAACTTTTAAAAATCCTAATTGATAATTAAATCAATTAATTGAGATATTCTAGATGATTTACTCAAAGATGATGCGGGGACCATGGATCCATGAAATCAAACTCCAACAAGTTACCATGAATTTATTTACGAATAATTTCACTACTTTATTAATTCCTCGTGACTCTACTATAGACTCGGAATTGAACTCTTGAATTCATAGAACGTATTTTCAAAACCATAAATACATTATCCATTGTTATCACCATTACAACCAGTCAATCCTCTATCGATGACTTACTAACGAGCTAGGTGCAAATTACCGTTTTACCCCTCATCAGTATTTTATCCTTAACTCCCACTAAGTTCCTTATAAATGATATTTCCGTGAACTTAATCACAGAAATGAGATCTCAATCATTTAATCTTTTGAACAAAGCAATTAGGGAAATCATATTTTCACTTCTCATACAGAAGTTATAGATTTCGTATCTATGAATAATACTCCTACTCAATTACACTAATAAATCTCCAAGAAGTAAGTATGGGCTAGACCGTAGGGTAAGCTGGTAACGAACAAGTCAAAAGATTTAAATAATATAATTAGCAGAATTTATCACTTAGAATTAAGATCAACTTAATATATGGTCAACGTTGTGACATTGATTAGATTTGATAACAACGATACTTATTTATCAATCAATAATCAATATCGGTCCTAGTCCGATGTAACTAAATACATCTGATCTTATCTACTTGGTCGAAGCCTTGGACAAGACATCACACCCTGAATGTGTAAGTAGATCATATCATAGATTGCCTAATCAGTGAAAATCCAATGCACTGATCTAATCTTAGGACTCGTTCTTTTGAACATATAATTACAACTATAATCCACTGTGACCTAGTCACTATAATTGTAACTATCCATATATTCGGGATTTTATAAATGTTTGTATTATTTCAATAATCATGTAATAAAACAAGCAAGCAACACAGTTGTCAAACTAAATGATTTCTAGTACTTTTATTGATAATATGAAATCGTGCTACATGTCCGACATGGTTTTATAAGGGCATAAAACCCAACAAGATCAATTCTGTGGCTCGAAACATCTTTTCCGTACCCTAGGCGTCCTTTCAGTTTACACTCGAGATTTCCCTATTCCCATGCTAATGATCGTGATCCGCACCACTCTGATCTTAGGCCCTTGGATCGTTCTTGAGTAACCATGTCCTAGATAATCCGATGGTTGGGGTGAACTTACTTAGCCCCCAAGCACTGGGTCTATAAAAGGTCGAGAATCAAATCCCCAACATTACTTTAGCTCATTTCAAATTTTTCATGCCTTCAAACTCTCTCAACTTCTCTTAAACCTTTTTCCGGCATTGCCTCCTCTCTAGTTCCTTTTGTCACTCTAGAAGACTGGTGCAAGGCTTGATCCTTTTGGGTGAATGGCCAATTATTCTTCAAAGTTCGCACTCGGTTCAGCACAATTCGACGCTTCATTTCAAGTAAGTATCCCTAAACTGTGATTTCTCATTTTCATGTGTATTTGATAGTTTAGGATGCATGCCTATGAGTTGTTTTTCGAGCCTTTCTGAGGCTGCTTTTGCCTTATTTGCGATCATAAATGGCCTAAATGGGGTGTTTTTCCTTAGTCTGCGTCCTCAGGCAGCATCTATAAAATTTCCAGATTCCAATGACGTTCATCATCTTTGATGGTGTTCATCTTATCCGATGGTGTCTCCAGTGTCAAGTACTTGGCTCCGAGGACACCCCATAACCATTAGTCTATTTCTTTCTCCTTCCCTGAGCAGTTGTCTTAGGGGCTCTCATTTTGGCCCAACTTCCTTCGAGTCAAAGCGCTAACTGCTTGGGGTTTGTTTTCAGATGTCTGAGGAGCTTCATCAGCTCCACCAACAAGGATTCTACGCCTTTGACAATGAAATCCTCCAGATGACCCGAGAGGTAGAACAATGTTCTGAGAAGGAGAACAAGTGTTTGGGAGTAGCTAGGCTCTTACCGTACGGGAGAATTCGAAACCAACTGCGATGAGACCTCGCAAAGCTAGCCTCTTGGAGGAGGAGGCCAACACTAGTTTGATACTATCAAGTACTTCGTATCCCGCCATAGGATTCGAAGCAGAAGACCTTCCGAGCAAGCTACAACATTGGGGTGCCTTGAATAAAATACTCGCCAACTACAGGGTAGACGACAGCGAGATACTAGTGTGCCTGACTCAGGAGGATGAGAGGGTGGATGAAAACGTTCACAGGCTCGGGCCTTGGAGCGCCTCACATCTTCAAGCGGGTGCAACCCTGCCGCTACACCAATACTATGTCGACTTCCTCAAATATGTTGACATAGCCCCGTTTCAACTATCTCCTAATGGCTATCAGGTATTGGCCAGACTCTGCGTCTTATACAAGACCCAAAACTGGCCTACTCCATCCCCCGTCAAAATACTGTATATCTACAGTTTTCGGCAATGCTCGAAGAAGGGGGAGAAAAGGGGATATTACACCCTGATGAAACACATGAGTCTGGGGAAAGGCTATAAAGCTTCGTGCGGCAACAAAAACCACGCTCGGGCTTATAAATATCAATTCTTTTTGGCAGATGATTCCCAACGAGGACTAATCCCACCTTACTCCTGGACTTCACCACCATTAGTAAGTATCAAATTCGCGTAAGTTAGCCCGATGGCCCTTAGCTCGTAACTGATCTCTGTACATATTGTCCTAATCAGGTCTATACCACTGTACCCCATTCGTTGATTCCTTTGATGAGAGGCTTTGGGCGATAGACTCTCTCCCCGATGAAGACCTAGAGCTCCCTCGTCTCATCATCGATGCCCGTCTTCGACAGTGTGGGCTGCTACAGGCGGGGCAAAGTGTAATTCTAGTGGTCCTTACCCAGTTTCGGGACTCGAAGAGATCTCAGAGGGAAGCGAAGCTACACATGAATTTCATGGTGGCTAAGGCACTCCAGCAATACCAGTAGCATCTTCGCGAAGAGCACGCGAAGAGTGTTCTTGCTATCAAAGCCATCACGGAGTCGAAAAAAGACGAGGAGCTTGAGGCGAAGCTAGAAGCGGGGATCAAATCATCCTCCACGCATCAAGGTAAATCTCCGATCATTCTTCACTATGCTAGGTGCGTAGGGGAGGGAACTAGTCCCGACCATATCTTGTTTTCTCCCTCCCTTCTCTAGTGTGGCCAAGTTTTAGAGCGTTGCTTGTCTGCGGAAGAGTACCAAGATTTCCAGGATCTCATCGACGCGTTCCTCCACAACCCAAAGAGAAAAAGACACCCTCCCAGCTTCGTACTTCTTGATGAATCAACGGCCATGCATTCATCTTGGTTTTTTTAGTACGAAACCAATTTAACACAGGAGATGGGTCGTCTTGTACGCGAATTTGCTAGTACCATCCTCCATTCTGAGGAGCTTGATCGTGGTGGGGCTCCCGAGGAGTTTTATCTTTCTTTTATGCATGTATTATCAAGTTATGGTTTTCTTTTCATTTATTGGGACTAATTAGGGTGTATGTGCGAATAACATGGGCCTTTCAGATTTGGTGCGCTCGAAACGTCAAAGGGTGTCGGGCCCTTCTGAGATCGACCTTCCGACGGCCCCGACACTAGTGCCCACACCCCCTTCGTTTGTTCTAGCACCAACAACCACTGCTTCAATGGCCCTTACCTCGAGCGATCCTAGTGAGCGGATTAGTGGAGTAGTTACAACGGGGTTTAATACCCGGCTCGGGGTGAGCTTAGGGGTATTTTGGGAACTTAGAATATAATTTGGGGTTCATTGAGTAACGAGTAAGTATTTGGTAATTATTTGGACATGTCGAGATTAATTGAGAATTGATAGGATGACTTGAGGAATTGGCGAGAATTTGGGAAAAGACCATTTTACCCTTGGAACAATTAAAGGAGGCTGAGTTTTAGAGGGGCACATCTGTCTTTTGGGGGTTAAGTTTATCTTAGACACTTTAAGATTTTACCAGAACTATTAGGAAATCACAAGAACCTCTCAACCTTTTCACTCTCTCACTCACGTTCTCACTCTCACTTTCTCTAGAACCTAAGTTAAATTTGGAGAATTGAAGGAGAACACTCAGGGAAATTAATCTGGGATTTGAGGTTGGAAGTGGACAGAGTTTAGCTGGGGGATTCAAGCAATCAATTCAGGTAAAAATCTAACCTTTGATTACTGAATTTTGTTGGAATAATGTTGAAACTTAGAGCTTGCATGAACATGGTTATCAAGTCTGATTTTGGGTGTTTGGGGAGAGTAGGGAATTGGTATAGATTAGTTATGATGGTTGGGATATAAGGATAAGTTTTCTGGGTTCAATTATGATATTTTCTGAAGATTTGGGGTTGAATTTTGGGGTTTAGGCTTGAGGAAAATGTTGAAGAAGTGTGGATTTTCTGGGTTTGGGGGCTCGGGTCCCGGCCTTGTTCTTCAAGCGTCGCGACCCAGAGGGGTGCAAGTCGCGGTCCGTGTCCTCGAGCAGGGAGGGCTGGGTCTCTGTCTAAGGGGTGGGTCGCGGCCCTTAGGGGCAAGTCGCGACCCTAAATGGAAAATAAAGGGCAACCAAGGTTTTAGGCTCGGGGATTCAAACCTAAGCGCTCGGGACGAATTCTACTACCCAGTTTAGTAGAATTCGAGGTCCTGAAGGCTAGTATTTATTTCCAAAACATTTATTTGAATTAGAGATTGATAACTATCCATGGTTATTTGTGACTAGGATTATCGTTAAGGCTCAGGGCTGAGGATCGTGCTCGGGATCGCTCTTTATTTATCGCTCGACATTCGAGGTAAGAAAACTGCACCCATGTGGTTGTGAACAGGACTGAATTTCCCTGTAATTGAACGTATGTATTCTTTGATTATATGGTTGTTATGCGTTATATGAAAGTAAGACCTAAGGGTGTCTGGGCTGATGATAAGCGTATTGGACGCAGCTCGGCCTAAGCTAGCCGGGGTCAGCTAAATAATCAGAGGACTCAACCTAAGCAAGTCGGGGTTAACTAAATAATCAGAGGACTCAGCCTAAGCGAGCTGGGATCAGCTAAATAAATAGAGGGCTCAGCCTAAGGGCATCGACACTTGAACAATTGTATTACTGATTGAGATGTATGCTTGAAAATACATGTTTACCATTGTTTAGCTTAATGTTTGTACTCTGCTAAATAATTGAATTAATTGGATTAAAGTTGATTGAATGCTACTGTTGTTATACGTGTTTGCTGTTTATGGTTTTCTTGCTGGGCCTTGTCTCACGGGTGCTACGTGGTGTAGGTAAAGGCAAAGGAAAACTGGATCAACCATGAGTTGGAGAGCTCTGGGGGCAGAGTGTACATCGTCAGCTGCTCGACCGCCACAGCCGAGGGAAAGTTACAGGAATAAAGCTCTAAATTGTATTTTTCCGTTAGACTGGCTTTTATTATATCAGCTTTTGAGAGTTGTATTTACCACATAAACCATGTTATTGGGATCTCGTGCATTAAACATGTGTTTTAATGGAAATTAACCGTTTATGATCAAAATCTTTTAACCCTAACATGTTAGTGACTTTAAAATCACATTTATGTTCAAACGACTTGATGAGAAAGTCTTGCACTATTTTAAAATACACAGTGTAACGATCTTGGTTATCCAGAGCGTTACAAAATATCTGGACACCTTCTGCTAGTAGGACGCTGAAGTAAAGCATGGTTCGTGATCGGATCATATGTATCCCGTCGGTGTGTGGAGATTTCTGCTTCAACCGGGAGCATAGCCTCATACTTGTAGGCCATCAAGAAGGGAGAATGGTTGGTGGAGGTCCGGGAAGTGGAGCGGTAGCTCCACAGTGCTCTAGGCAGCTCCTTGGGCCATGCTCCAGCCTTTTCTTCAAAGTGGACTTGAGTGTTTTGTTAACTGCTTCCACTTGGCCATTGGCTTGCAGATGGGCCACGGAAGAGAAGCTCTTGATGACACCATTTCGTTGACGGAAGTTCGTGAACACTTTGCTGTCGAACTGCAATCCGTTGTTGGAGACTATCTTCCTCGGAAGTCCATACCAACAAACGATGTTTTTAATGACGAAATCCAAAGCCTTTTTGGAGGTGATTGTAGCGAGCGACTCGGCCTCAATCAAATTTGGGAAGTAGTTGAAAACCACTATGGCATATTTCACCCCTCCCTTCCCTGTAGGTAGGGACCCGATAAGGTCGATGCCCCAGACAACAAAAGGCCATGGGCTGGTCAACTGCGTAAGCTCATTTGGAGGCGCTTGGGAGATATTTGTGAAGCGTTGACACTTATCGCATTTCTCAACGTAATCCATCGCATCTCCATTCATGGTGGGCCAAAATATCCTTGCCTTAAGATCTTCTTGGAGAGGCTCTGCCCCCTAGTGTGATCTCTGCAGAAACCTTCGTGTACCTCTCGTAGTATTAAATTGGCTTCTTGCTTGGACAAGCACTGAAGCAAGGGAAAATAATAACCTCGTATGTAAAGCCTGCTATCCATGATTATGTACCTCGGTACTTGGTACAACAACTTTCGAGATGCATTCTTATCTTGGGGCAACTCCCCGGAGATGAGGTATTTAACTATTGGCTCCATCCACCCATCTTGGGGTTGTACTGACTCCACCTCGCCTGGAGTCGAGAAACTTGGAGACTCCAAGTAGTCAATGGGGACCACATTGATTAATTCAACACCTTTGGTCTGTATTGGAATTTTGCTCATGCAGTACTTGCCAAATAGTGAATCTTCGGAAGTTATGCAACATTTCTTGAACCCTTGCCAAATAGGCTGCCATCTTTGTTCCCCGGGCCTGGTACTCTCCGAGAAATTGGTTCACCACAAGTTGGGAATCGCTAAATATTTCGAGTCTTTCGACCTTGAGCTCCAGTGGAACGCAGAGCCCAGCGATTAAGGCTTCGTATTCTGCTTTGTTATTAGAGGCGCTAAACCCAAAGCGGAGGGCACTATGCACCCTATGCCCCTTGGGGGAAACCAAAATAAGTCTCGCCCTGGTGCCATTTTTGTTCGAAGACCCATCCACGAACAACTTCCATGATGGTCTGACCACTAGGGTGCACTCGGTCTTGTCCTGATTCCCGGTGTACTCGGTAATGAAATCAGCGAGTGCTTGACAATTTATGGCAGTTATAAGATGGAAGGTGACGTCAAACTGACTTAGCTCCACCGACCACTTCAAGAGTCTTCCCGATGACTCAGGCTTCTGAAGGACTTGTCTGAGGGGATGCTTTGTGGGTACCTTAATCGGATGTGCTTGGAAGTAAGGTCTTAGCTTCCGAGAGGCAACCATTAAGAAAAAGGTTAACTTCTCCATCAGCGGGTACCTAGACTCTGCCACGAGGAGTATTTTGCTAACATAATAGATGGGGTGTTCAACACGACTTTCTTCCCTTACCAACGCGGCACTGATGGCGTCTTCTGAAATAACCATGTAAAGCAGGAGAGGTTCTTCGTATACTGGATTGGACAGGATCGAAGGGTTTTCCAGGTGTGCCTTAAGCTGTTGGAACGTCTGTTTGCACTCTTCTATCCATTCAAACCTCTTACTCCCTTGGAGAACATTAAAGAAAGGGATGGACTTGTCTGTTGCCTTAGATACAAAACGACCCAAAGTTGTGATCCTTCCTGTAAGACTTTGAACATCTTTATGTTTCCAGGAAGATAACATTTTGATTAGAGCCTTGATCTTCTCGGGGTTCACCTCAATCCCCCGAGCACTTACGATGAAGCCTAGGAACTTATTGGAGGCAACCCCAAATGTGCACTTTTGGGGGTTAGCTTCATCCTGAACCGGCGGAGCACCGCGAAGACTTCAGTCAGGTCATCCACGTGGTCTGGGGCGGTCCTAGACTTGACCAACATATCATCCACATAGACCTCCATGTTCCGCCCCAATCGGTTTTTGAACATCTTGTTAACCAGCCTCTGGTAGGTGGCGCCAACATTTTTTTAACTCGAAATACATCACAATGTAACAATAGACACCCTTGTCGGTTCGAAAGCTAGTGTGCTTCTGATGAGAAACGTGCATGGATATCTAGTTATATCCTGAGTATGTGTCCATGAATGACAACAACTCGTAACCGGAGGTGGCATCGACCATCTGGTTTATCTTGGGGAGCGGAAAACAGTCCTTCGGAAAAGCCTTGTTAAGGTACAAAAAATTGATGCATGTCCTTCAAGTTCCATTCGGCTTTGGCACGAGGACAGGATTGGATAACCACTTGGAATATTGGGCCCATTGGAGAGGAGCTTGTCCACTTCGGCCTTGAGAGCCTCTTTCCGAGTTTGATCAAACGTCTATTGCTTCTACTAGATGGGAGCAAAGCTAGGATCAACATTCAAGGCATGGCATATGATATTCAGATCAATTCCAGTCATGTCGGAATGTGACCACGCGAACATGCCTTGGTTTCCTCAGAGGAAGCCCACCAATGCCTCACAGACTTTCGTTTTCAAGCTTCCCCCAACTTTTACTTTCCTGTCGAGGTGGAGGTATCAAGAACTACGTCATCCACCTCCGCTATTGGTTCAATGGACCTTTCCTCTTGAAACCTTGGGTCTAACTCGTCGGGCCTCAACTCCTGAACAACTTGTACCTCCGAGGCCTCGAACTTCTCGAGACCTTCCTCCCTTACCATCATTACTGGAGCCTTGAGGGAGACATTGTAGCTCTGTCTTGCCTCTTTCTGGTCACCACGGACTGTGCCGATACCTGCATCCATGGGGAACTTCATGCATAGATGACAGATGAAGGTGACGAACCCAAACTCCACCAGTGTCGGTCGTCCCAAGATGGTGTTGTACGCCGAGGAACAGTCAACCACTACGAAGTTGCAGTATTTGAAGGCTTAGCGAGGTACCTCTCCAAGCATCACAGGGAGCTTTATCTGCCCCATCGGGATGAGGGCTTCTCCCGAGAATCCATAGAGTGTCAAGGTGCATGGGAACAAGTCTGTCGTAGTCAGCCCTATCTTCTCGAAGGCTGACTTAAACAAGCTATTCACTGAACTCCCTTTGTCTACTAGAATTCGTGTCACCATTTTGTTGGAGATTTGGCTCTCAATCACCAACGGGTCGTGATGTGGGAAATGCACTCTCCGAGCATCATCTTCGGAGAATGTTATGATTTGGTCAGTCGTTCGTGGCATTTGGGCAGGAAGCTAGACCAAAGCCATGACCTCATCATCATGATTCAAAGCCCGTGCATACCTGTTTTGAGAGCCTCGATAATTCTCCCTCAAGTGAGGCCCTCCTGAGATGGTTCCTACCCGCCCATTTACTAGAGGAGGTCCTTGGGCCACTGGATGTTGGGGGGCTACTGGAGCTGCCACAAGGGCCTGTGGTGTAACAGGTGGTACCACCACTTCTGCCACGAGATGTTATGTTGGACGCGCTCTTCCCTTTGCATATTTATGGAGGTGTCCCAGCTTGATGAGATTCTCAATCTCATCCTTGAGTTGATGGCACTCATTGGTGTGGTGCCCTATGTCGTTGTGGAAACGAAAAAATTTGTTAGGGTCCCGCCTATCCCTGTCTCTTCGGATGGGTTGTGGCTTCTTGTAATGAATGTGTTGTGTTGTGGACACGAAGATGTTCTCTCGGGAGTCTACCGAGTCAGTGTACTCGAAATACTGCAAGACGTACTTCTCGCCTGATTTGACTCTCTGCTCGGGTTGTGTGGTTTCGCTTCCTTTGGGTTTGCAGCCCTTACCCTTCCCTCCGCGCCTTGTGTCATTGGGAACTCTATTGGATTTAACAGGCTAGGATGGGGCAACAACTCCGACACTGAATGCAGCCTGAAAAAGCATTGTATCCAGTGGGCATTGCCCCGAACCCTGTCGGAGCCATACCAAATCCAGAAGCAAACACGACGCTATAATCGGAAGGGGTGGCGCTCTAGCTAGGTTGGACTCCTCCCGAGCCTTGTTCGATGGGAACATAGGGGGAATATTGGATCCTTGAGGCCACGGGGCCAGGTGCAGCCAA
This sequence comes from Humulus lupulus, assembly GCF_963169125.1. Classification (NCBI taxonomy): domain Eukaryota; kingdom Viridiplantae; phylum Streptophyta; class Magnoliopsida; order Rosales; family Cannabaceae; genus Humulus; species Humulus lupulus. Next base: position 63,579,595 of record NC_084798.1, read on the forward strand.
TGTGGGGAAGAGGGTGGACACTCTGAAAGCCCCGATTTGGGCGTCCTCTCAGCTGATGCATTCTTGTGCTCGACGAATGAAGTAGTCGAGATGCCAGCATCCCCTTCGTTGGGGAACATCCCAAAGTGGCGACCCCACGTGGATGCCTGCTTGTAATGCCATCAACTGCTGGCTGTCATCAACCCTCTTGGTTCTCGCCGCTTCTTCTTTGAAGCGCTTGATGTAAGCCTTGAGGGTCTTGAAGGGCCCTTGCTTTATGTTGGACAGAACGTTGACCTCAAAGCTTACCTTCCGAACTCCTATGAACTATCTTCGAAAGGCAGAAAATAATTGGTGCCATGACTGAATGGACCCTGGTCGGAGCTTTTTAAACCATTCATCCGCTGGCCCTGTCAGGGTAAGCGGAAACACATGACACTTAGCGTCATTGGAGACACGATGCACCGACATTAACCTGTTGAACTTAGACAAGTGGTCCGTGGGATCCCAACCACCATCATAGGATGGTATGGATGGCATTTTGAAGCCTATACGTAGTGGGGCCTCAACAAGATGAGGGGCACATGGCTCCACTTCTTCATCATTCAAGTCAGACTTATGGCCTTGCCACCTGGCCATCCTGAGCATTATCCGCTTCAGACCTTCCAACTCTGCACGGAGTGGGTCACGATCCCAGTTGACGCTCTGAGTTGGGTTATCTCTTCTCCAAGCGTTGAGATTATCTCAGAGATCTGACGGACTTCACTCAACAGCCTTGCGTCTTCCTGACTTATTGCACCTCTAGGCATTGAGGTTGTCTCGCAGGTCGGTCTCTCCCTGAAAGGCACCGTTATTCGCTGAACAGGCCACTTCAGTCTCTACATTAGACTCAATGCCACGTTATCGATTTTGTTGGGTGTTCCTCGGGCGGGTCCCTGGACCGTTATTCCTACGGGGCAGGTTATGTCCCGAGGGGACACCAGCTCCATGCCCTGCGCGATCTGTATGGGCACGTCGGGGTAGAACTCCCCGAGCCCCACGGGAGCTGACTACCTGGCGGTGTTCTCAGGCCCCTGTGTCGTTGTCTTTGCCAGCCTGCTGAGGAACTTGGTGGCCTTTGGGTTCTTGACGAGCCATCTTCTACTTTGGAGTAGGATTATCGTCATCCTTTCCCTTACCATGGTCCTGTGGTGGCATCGAGGCTCCAACTCCTGCCAGGTGCCTGACGGGCACCTCAGCTGGCGGAACTCACACCTCTGCAGCTGGGTGCTCGGGAGGCACCCCAGCCACATTGATAGGTGGCACTTCAGCGGGGTGTGTCAGTGGCACACCAGTTGGATGCCTAGCTGGTACGTTGTCATTGGGGTCCACTCGCAACCCTTGGGCTACAAGAGTGGCCTTCATGGCAAGTACCATCTCTTGAAGGGTGGCGATGTTACCTTCTTGAGCATCAATCTTTTGTTGTTGGGTGGCCACCTGCTCACAGAGCACCACCACCTCCAGTGTCTCTTTCGCATCCATGGGCTGAGGGTATTCTTCCTCATAATACCCCTGGTCGACACCATTATCCTCACCGTCATATTCGGCGTATTCGTCGTAGTCCTCCATCATCTCAGGCACGTCTTGAGGTGGTTGCCTACTGGGTTCTCCTCCTTCAACTCCGGTAGGAGGGAGCACGTCATCTGTAACATTCCTTCATGTAGTTACCATGGATGTGAGTGTTTCAAATGATTTCTTCAAGCTCTCAATGAAAGCACCAAAATGTTAACTGCCATTTTCGCAATCAACTCTAAAAAGAGAGATTAAAGAAATAAATGAATAGAACACAAGGACTTTTATGTGGTTCAGGTTATAAAAGAATCCTAGTCCACGAGTCTCTGGTATTAAGAGGATTGGGAGCTTGTGAGGGCAAGCTCCAATGGAGTATTCTTAGGCAGTGTTTAGATTGCTCTGAGTACAAGGTGTTTTTTCTCTAAAAAACCGAACCCTTTACAAGGAAGCTCCCAGCTCTATTTATAGAGGACAGGGTAATTAATGCTAATCATTTGTCATTAATATACATTCTTCCTGTTATTAGGGGATTAACACCAATTTAATGCATTGGGATGCATTGAAGAGGAACCACGACCTAAGCGAGATCCGTAGGGCACACTGCAGAAAGATACCCACTTTATGGGGAACGTGCCCCTGGTGCTGCTAGGGCATGTTGTACGTATTTCTGTGTTAGGCATCGTAATGGGAGTGCGAATTGTCGAGTCGTACCATTGACAACACTATCGACGGATCGCCCATAAAAGGTTGTCAGGTCTTCCTCTGAGGCAGCTAACCCACCTTGGCTGACACCTGACTTATCATTTAGGTCCTGAGGACTAGGTCCTCGACTTGGAATATAACTGATGGCAAGGAAACCCGTGGACTACTAAGCATCCTCGTGATATAACCTTGGGAAGACGTTCATAGCTCTCGTGACAAGGCCCAGGAGAGATGTCGACGTCCTCCCTCTATCCGAGGAGAATGATCTCCGGCTGTAGAACTGACCTCCCGAGGACTTATCCTCGGGGCGTTGCCTTGTCAAAAGAGGCACATGTCCTACTTGGATGATCACGCGTCTTTGGGTGAAAATACAGACAACAGAGACCATTTGGTCACTTGTGAATATGAGTTTTTCATCTATTTTAGCACTTGGCTGAAAAATAAAAGGCTTGATAATTCCAGAGAGCTATTTATAAACTTTGAGAGTTTCTTAGTGCTAAGAGAATATGAGAAATAAGCTTTTTGGCAAAAGTTTCGAACTTTGTTCAAGTTTAGTGATCTCTATTACTCTTCACTTGAGGTGGTGTGAGTGTTAGAGTGTTCTTTATAATTTTTATTGTTCTTATTTCATTCTCTTGTTCTTCTTTGTTTTTATTTTATTTTATTTGTATTGTTATTGTTTTGAGTTGGTAATATCTTTCTCTTCTACTTTTTTGTATATCTATTTTACTTGTATTTTGTGCAATAAAGTTGTAACTTTATTCATATTGTCCATTTTTATTTTTTGGTTATTGAACTATACATTATCTAACATAATATACACACTAATCATTAAAAACAAAATAAACAAATTAAGGGGTGGATTATTACCACGAATAATGAATTAACAAATACAATAGTCCTAAAACAAACTAGAAGTAACTAGTCACGTTTTCATATTGGTATACATGGAACATTTTTATGTTATTACAGGTATAGTCTTTTATTGCATTACCATGAATAAAAAATAAATAGCAATTATCATAATGAAAATGGAATGAAAGGAGTTATTGAAGTTGGATGAGAGTATTAAAATTTATAGGTTGGGCAAGATAGTGGGTGTGCACTTAAAGAATGATGTCATCGATCGGTGCATAAGGGGACCAAGTGACAAATTATTTATGGTGGTTTTCTATCAAAAGGTATTATTAGTGACATTGCGTGCCCAACTGTAAAAAGGCAAAACGGTAAGTCGTTCGTTGGCTAATTTATGTTCCACACTCCTGCCTACCGACAGTTAAATCTTATAAAAGTTATAAAAGTATTGCTTTTTCACTTTTTAAGATTCTTACCAGTACCGTAACCAATAATAAAAATGAATATTGAAAAATAAAGAAAAATACCAAAATCTTATAAATATATAGACCCAGTTCGCTATATATAAAGACAAATTGAATACATAAACCAATGAGTTTTTAACGGGGTTATGGAGCAAATTGGCCCATGATGTGCTATAGTAAGTAATTTGTGGAAATTACACGGTACACGACTTTTTTTTCTTTAATTTTTTTTAGGGGTATTTTGAATTGTTAATATTTGTATGAATTATTTTTTTAATAAATGGCATTTAAATTACTATAGAAATAATTAAGTTTTCAATTAAGTTATAGTCTTTTGTACATTTAAGTTATATTATTTTGTAATGGTAGTTTTGGAATTTTAATTTTCTTTTTAAAACATGTTTCTAAATTATTTTTAAAGCATTTGTTAATGATTAATTGACTAAAATGATCTATATTTATAATGCAATTTGCAATTTGGCTTACTTTCAATAATTTTTAATTGAATGATATCTTTTATTAATAAAATTTTGTTATTACCCATTTTACCCTTAAAATAAAATAATACTAAAATAAAACAAACACTCTAAAACTATCATCTTCTCCCTCACTCTCTCACCCACCCACCCATACCCATCCACAACTGCACACCCCCATCCCGCTGCCACCGCTGCCACAACCACTACCTCGCCGTCGACGACCACTGCCCATCACAGGCCGCCACCCACGTCTCTCTACAAATATGGTCACCATCCACATTCTCAAATATTTAAAAAAATGAGATTTTATGTTGTGTTTGTAGATCAAAATGTAAAATGGTTGTTTTAGTAGATTAAAAGTATTAGTAAGGAACTATGTTTATTTCTAGAGTTTTATGGAGCTTAAAGCTTGAAAATTTAAAGAAAAAAAATTAATGGTGGTTTCGGCCATTTTCAGGGATAGAGAAACCCTAAATTTTTCAACAGTCTGTTTAATTTTTCGACAGAGTGTCTAATATTTCAAAAGAACTGTCTAAATTTCAGACCAATCGTCGTATATTTTCGACCACCTGTCTAAATTTTAGATATGTCAAATTTTCAGATAACATATCATATATTTCGACCACTTGTCGAATGTTTAGACGAGTTGTCAAATGTTTAGATGGGCTGTCAAATTTTCAGACAGGTTGTCGAATTTCATGATTTTTATGATTTTCGCGATTTTCATATTTTTAATCTAAGTAAAACCAATAATTTATATTTGTTTGTTGTCGTATTTTTTTTCTCTTTAGATGTCCTAAAAAAGCATTGTAATATTATGTGATGTATTGTAGAAAATGAATGAAGACTCATGGAAATGAATTTCAAATGGATCGCAAGATCAAGTATCAAATTGTTATAGACTTTTATAGATGTTTAAAAAAAACTCTAACAAAGATAAATAAAGGTGTTTATCATCATTGGATCCTAATTAATATAATTCAAATAAAACTTTGTTAACCAACCATCACTTGATGATTAAGGATTAGTGGTGGATATCCTAGTCAAACTACTAATATGATTGAGTGTCATAATTGTAACGTTCCAAAATTCCTAATAAGGTTTAGGGCCATGATTAAGGTGTCAGGAGGGCATAAGTCAAATTATATGTGATATTATTGAATATTGTGTGATTATATGAATTAAACGGGTTCTATTATAATATGACTGATTATGCATGTTTAAGTGTATTAAATGTGCTTATAGGTTCGTTTCTGTAAAGAATGGCATTTTTGTAATTTTAACCCACTGTGGGTATATATGTAATTATATATGTTATATGTTTGAGCCTACATGATTATGTGTGTATATTTGAGATATTTGGCAGGAGTCGGTCCTTTTGAGCAAGATAGCAGTTTAGTCACAACGGGGACTTATACTTGGCTCGGGGTGAGCCAAGGGGTATTTTGGTAATTCGGTGAATACCGAGACTCATTGGAGTATAGTCGTATTTTTGGGAAAAATAGTGGCATATGGCAGAATTAATTGGGAATTATAAGTGTAATGTGAGACGGGAGTGTAAAATGACGTTTTAGCCCTTAGTGGGCTTTGAGAGGGAAGTATTGCCTTAGGGGCATTTTGGTCTTTTAGACCATTAGATTTACATGAGCTGGTTGAGTTGATAAACTGAGAAGCATATCTCTCTCTCTCTCTTTCTCTCTCTAGTTTTTACACTAAATTTTTTTAGAATTTTTTGATCCTAAAGGTTGCAAGCAAGCTTGCTAAGGATTTGAAGTGGCTCTAGGCAGAGTTGGGAAGCTCGTGAGCTTAGTAATCAGTTGGGAAAACGTTTTTAGCTGAGGTAATTCAATGTATTTGAGTTTTAGTTTTATTTTTTGAAGTTTTGTTGGATTTTGAGTTCTGATCGAGTTTAATGTGGGTTATTATGTTTCTGAGTTTCTAGGACCATTTCCATGATCAAAACTGGTTAAAATCGTGTTTTAGGAATTTTTTTTGATAGGTTGGTAATTCTTGAAATAGCTTAAAATTTGAGTTCCCAGGGTCGCACTGCGGCGTTGTTCTTGGAGCGTCGCGATCCTCATGAACTCAGAGAGGCAGGGGTATGCCTTGAACCGCCTTAGGGCCGCGGCGCAACCCAGTGATTTTGGGCTCGAGGATCTCTAACTTGTTGAGCGTCGCGACCCTCGGCAGGGGCACCGCGACTCAAAATGGGGAAATTTTGAAATTTGGGTTTTGGGTTGTAGGGACCCAAACCTAAGGGATCGAGAATGGTTCTACTACCTGGGTTAGTAGAATTCAAGGTCTTGGAGGCTAAGACTTGATCATAAGCCTTTATTAGTTCATTTCTTGATATTTATTCTGTATTATGGTTGTGACTAGGGTGAAGCATTAGGCTCGGGAGGAAATGGTTGTACTCGGGGTCGTCATACGCTATTCACTCAAGACCTGAGTTAAGAAAACTGCACCTAGACTTTGGTTAGGGCTTGAGGCCCAGTTTTCGAACATGACTATAGTCATGCTTAGAGTACTTTATTAAACCTGCTGATTGCACTGTGCATACCTGTTGGCCCTCGATTTAGTCAATGGCACGGAGTCACAAAATATGATAAGAATTATAGAACTGAATGCAAGAATTAAAACCACTATAAAAAATGGTTTTATAGTGGTTCGGCCCCATAGACTGGTAATAACCTATGCCCACTTAGTGTTTTTATTAATGTAGACTCCAAAACCTGCGATCAACAAACTAGGGCTCACTAAGTTTTACAAGCTCCGAAGATGAATACAATATCGTATATAAAAGCACTTGTTCTCTCTGCATACAAAATATTGCGCCCTCCTTAAATGAATCCTATTTATAGGCTCATGGATGTACATATGGGCCGATGGGCCGTTCTTAACTTGCGTTACAAGCATAACCAAATAGTAACAGAAATAATGATATTTACATATAAAAATAATCAAATATCTTGGGAATATCTAACTCATAACCGTTTATGAGAATGTCTCGATTCATCGAGCAGCTCTGGTCGTATGCATATGCACCTATTCTTTTCCTACTGCTTAGCATATTCCTTGCGCCTATCAAACTGCTTTAATTTCCCCTTGATACTTTGGTCGTTGGTTGACCAAGTCTTCATTAATAACCAGTCACGTGTTGTCCATGTGCCTCTTAAACATGTCATGCCATCATGCAAATATTTTAGGGAAATATTTTCCCCCAAGTTTATTTTAATGTGATCAACATTTAATAAACTTATTCGACCAGCGTTCCCGCTACCCTGTCACATCCGACTGTACTTACTCCCCTCGAAAAGGTAAGTTATCATGACCCTTTCGGTTTCCCAGAAACGATTCGACAGTTATTGCCATTCCCCATGCAAAAACCCTCAAATCTCATCATTGCTTGTCAGATACCCCTGACCGATATAAATACCCTTCTCCTTCCTTTATTTCATTTTTACACAACCATTCTCTCTTTTCAAGAACACTCAGAAAAAGCCTTCAAGAACTTCAGACACTTTAGTGCGATCTGAGGCGTCTTCTGATGGACCCAAAACGGGTATGTTTTAAATATTTATAACTCGCAAGTGCTCGAATCGTATATGGAATATAGTGTTCGTGTAAGCATGAGATCTAACCCAAAGGAGTTGACTTAAATAAAAAAGAAAACTATTTTAAACCAAAATTAATAAATTCTAACCTGGCTCTAAAGATTGATGAGAATTTGCAACAATAAAAATAAAATAAAAGATAATAATAAAGATATTAAAGACAATATATATAACTAAATTAATAATTGCAAACAAGATGGTAAAATAAGATTATTAAGGATTAGAATCCACAAAATTTAAGTTCAATAATATTTATAAGTACATTGATTTCCAAGTTTTAGTAATAGTAGAAATTAATCAAACCATCACTTATTCAAATAAGATATTCTATTGAAGTACAAGTTTTCATAAAAATATAGGATTTTTCTTCACTTTCCAAAATTATAATTTCAAAGCATTTAGTGTAAATCAATCTAATGAAATAACAAATAAATCAATGAACATTATTTATAAGGCAAAACATAATATTTTTGTTCTAAGCATGGATGTGTACAATTTAATGACACATCTTACACAAAAAATATTATGTTTTTGCACTAATGAAGAACAAAGTGTAAATATGTGCTAACAATAAAAAATACATGATATTTAAGATGAAAGAAGATTTTTGAAGAAGAAAATTCCATAAACTTTGTTGCACAAAATGAGAAATCAACATACAAAATAAATACTATCTAGTTACATATTGTTTCATCATCACCTTAATAATCTTAAAAAGATTAGAAACTCATAACTAAAATAGCCAATACAAACTAAAAATTACAAACATAAATAGGAAAATTTGGAGGATGAACCCCCAAATTTTTCCTCTAAAAACTCATAGGAAAAATGACCAAAAAGAAGAAAAAGATGAAGAGAATTGAGAGGTTTTGAAAGTGTAGAACTTGTGGTAGTGTAATCTCTCCCATAAATATGCACACAAATCCCTTATTTATAGCCAAAAAATGAGTATTAAAATAATCAATTTAAATTAATTAAATTAATAATAATATGGAAAATAGGGGTAAATTTTAAGGTGTAATGATGATGTTTTGGGGTAAAATGTGTAGAAAAGTTTGGGTAAAAAGTGATATTTTTGGCAAAGGGGACAATGGTACAAAAGTGTATTTGTTGGGCTAAAAAATTGGTGAAATGGCGGCATTTTGGCTGCTGGTTGGCTGCTGCTTGCTTCAGTGGGCCGAATTGGGCTGGACCTGCTGTGGGTTTGCTGGTGGACTGGGCAAGCATTGGAGGCAGGTGAGCTATTGGTGAGCAGAGGGTGGCAGCAGGTGGACAGTTTGGATGGCTGGCTGGATTGAGGGGCTTCAGGAGGTGGCATCTGGGCAGCTTCGGTGAGGCATACGGGCACAAGTAGTTGCTGGCTGTCAGCTGTGGGTCGAGATGGGCCTGGGCAGGATTGGTGGAGCAGTGGGCCGAAGCTGGGCTGGGCTGAAGGAAGGCCTGGCTGAATGGAGGAGAGGCACGACCTGGGCTTGCTGGAGGCTTGGGTTTGATTGCAAAAATACCACTTTTATTTCTTTTTTTCCTCACTTTTCAAAACCCAAAAATACCATAAATTCCCTACAAATAAATATAAAATAAATCATAATAAAATATTTTCAACTATAAAATAAATCAATTTAATTCTTTGAAAATATTAATTATCACTTAATTTATATGGGAAATTTGACATTTTAGGCTAAAATTCAACTCATGCTATTTAATTAAACTATCTAATTATATATTTTTTATCTATTCTTTTAATTCTTTTCCATCCCAAAAATGCCCTTCTTCTAAACCAAAGTTTTGTTACCTTCATTCTCTCTCTCTCTCTCTCTCTCTCTCTCGTTCTCTTTCTCTCAGACCAAAAAACACCACCACAGCTTGCAATCAGCCGGACCTCCACCCACCACGACCTCAGCCAGACCTCAGCCGGACCTCCCACACACTCAACCGACCTCCACATTCATTTTTCTCACCCAAAAGCAATGGGTAAGTGTTTTTTATGCAAAATATTGTTGGCTTTTGTTATATTTAGTGTAAGTTGTATGGATCTGCACATTGTTGGTTGTATTTTGTCCATTTTGTGTTCTGAAATGAAAGTAGACTATGTTCCGTTTTCTGCGTTTTTTTCTGGGTTTTTTGTTTTTTTTTGCGATTTTTGAACTATAAATTGCGATTTTGTGCGATTTATACCAAAGTCAGAGGTTAGGGATGAAACTATGCGATATTTGAACGATTCCATTGCGATTTTGTGCGATGTTATATGTGTGGCAAAAACTAAGTATTTTGGGCGATTTTAGTGCGATTTTTGGGCGATTTGTGGGCGATTTAAATTTTTTTTGTTTGTGACAGATTCAACTGTATTTATGCCTGTATTGTATGATGGTGTTTGGGCTGTCAAGGGTTTCAACTGGGTATTCAATTCCCCAACAAGTAAGACGTTGATGTTTGACATTGACACTACTCTGGAAAAGTTGCGTGAAGTTTTGTATGAAGAGTTGGATGTGGATCCTTTGGTGTATGAACTGAAATTAGAAGTCTGTTACATGTACATGAAAGGCACCAAGTTTCCGCCGGAGGTTTTAGTGAAAGATAGTCAACTACGAGTGTTTTTTAGCATGAAGGCAAAGATGAGTGTGGACAACTTGCTGCCACTATTTGTGACTAAGGTGAAGAAGAATGTGAATTTGGAGCCTACTCCCCCATCTGTAACCCCTCGAAGTGTGGTAGGGACCTTTGTCCCAGAAACTGATCAGGGGGTTGGTTTGAATGAGCAACTACCTAATAATATAGATGACCACAGAGCCGATATCACATTTGATCATTTAGATGAGTTCGATGGTCCCTATTACAACGATGATCCTGTGGTAGATTTGGATGAGGATGATGATGTGGAGCTGGAAGTTGATGGAGCTGTACAGGTACCTCCCTTGAGGTTGGAACTAACTCCAAGCAACCAAGCAGAGCGACAAAGAAGACCCCCCCGTAGTGAGAATCACCAAACACCAGGAACTAGTAGCAGTCGGCCAGGTCCTTCCATTAGTACTCCTGCTTCTGAATTTGAAGTTTGTACCAAATTCAAACCTCTTATATGGACTAGGGAAGACATAGAGGAAAATCATGTCTATACGACATCTCTTAGTGGTACGCCTTCAGGGGAGATACATCTTGGCAAGTTGTACACAAACAAGGAAGAATTTAAGAATGTAGTGGGAAGGTATGCACTGAAAGAGAATTTTGAGTGGATGGTGAGGAAGTCTGGCACTGATGTGTTGTACGTTACTTGCAAGGATCAAAATTGTAAATGGAGATTAAGGGGGAGGAAGAAAGCACGTTGTGACATGTTCGAGGTTACTGTGTTCCACAACGAACACACATGTAACTTGGATTCTAGAAATTCTGATCACCGTCAAGCAGCACCGTGGGTTATTGGCCACATTATTAAGGAAAAGTACACATCAGATGGAACTAAGTACATGGCAAAAGACATACAGAGGGATATGTTTAAGGATTATGGCATCAAGATTAGTTATGAGAAGGCTTGGAGGTGCAGAGAGAAGGCACTTACGTATGTGAGGGGTACGCCAGCAGAATCTTATACAAAGTTATATGGTTACTTGTACATGCTGGAACAGAAGAATCCAGGTACTATTACTGACATTGTGAGAGAAGACGACCGGTTCAAGTACTGTTTTTGGTCACTGGATGCTTGTAGGAGGGGATTTAAGTTTTGTCGTTCTGTGATTAGTATTGACGGAACATTCTTGAAGACAAAGTATGGGGGCACAATTATACTTGCTGTTGCGTACGATGCAAACAACCAATTATTTCCGATGGCCTTTGCAATTGTCGACAGTGAGAACCACGACTCTTGGAAGTATTTCTTGCAGAAGTTAAGGGAAGCCATTGGGGAGGTTGAAAACCTTGTGTTCGTATCGGATAGGCATCAGAGCATTGAACATGCTGTCGAGGTCGTTTTCCCCGAAGCATGCCATTGTTTTTGCTTTAAACATATTACTATGAATGTCACGTTCAAGTTCAAGACTGATGTATGTAACACGCAAATATGGCTGGCAGCCTACGCATGGTCGAAGACTGAATGTGATAGACATTTTGAGGTGCTCAAACGGATGGATCCTCCCATTGCTACATACGTCGAGCAAATAGGGCTTGAAAAGTGGGCTCGTCCTTATTGTCCAGGCGATCGGTACAACATAATGACAAGCAACGCCGCTGAAAGCTTCAACAACGTGACAGAAGAATTCAGGAAATATCCAATAACTACTTTGGTTGAATTCACCAGGTTCACACTGCAAAATTGGTTTGCTGATCGTCTCGAAAATACAAGTAAGTGCACTACCCCTTTGGCAACTACTTTTGAGAAGGATTTAAAAGCACAACATGAAGATGGTAGGTTCAGGACTGTCTATCGTAATGGTGCACAATTATTTAACGTTGGTACGGGTCCTGAAGGTCAGAGAGGTGGTGATGTGGACTTAGTCGAGAGAACATGCACATGCGGAATGTTCCAATTGCTAAAAATCCCTTGTCCTCATGCATGTGCCGCAGTAATTAGTCAGAATGCTAGCCTGTACGCACTTAGCTCCCCGTACTACACAAAAGACACGTGGAAGAAGACCTACGATGCAACAATTAATGTTGTCGGCGAGGAGGATGATTGGGTACTACCGGAACACATCAAGAACATGAGAGTCAGGGTACCAGTGGATAAAAAATCGGTGGGTCGGCCTAGGAAGAGCAATGCGGGTAGAAGAATGACGAAGCATCGCCCGTCTAATGGTCAAGTGGTTGTGGAACCTCGCCATTGTACTAACTGCGGTGGTTCGGGGCACAACAGAGCTACATGCAAAGCTCGAGTTTGAAGCTTTTCTCTATTAGTGTACTTATCTATATTAGTTGTAATGCACTTATTTTTGGACTGGATTTTTGTGTTGTATTCTTGGTTGTTGTTACAGTTTTTTAACCTTTTTTTTTTATACAGGAATGTGTGAACCATGTAGAATTTTTAACAGGGTCAAAGTAGATTTTTTTTTCCAATTTTGCGATAGCTGGCGATGTTTTTGCGATTAGCATTGCGATTTTGTGCGAAATATTTTGCTATGGAGATTAATTATGCGATTTGTATGCGATATTTGTGCGATAAATGCGATTTCAGACGATATAAATGTGCGACAATGTGCGATTTTCAAAGCAAAATTAGCGATTAAAGACGATTTCTAACATATTTTACTAATCTGACAAAATATAATAGTGTTGTAAATATAATAGTGTCGTAAATATTATACATTCTGGTAAAATAAGTCAACACACCACCTATGTCTAAAGGTGAGCATGTTATCATCGTTAACTTTCTCAAACGACCGATCCAACATTCGGTGCTCCACGTATTCAATGGCATATATTCCACAATCGCCATTGCAAATAAAAAGATATTGGTAATTATTAGTAACAATTTAGTAAAGTAATTCATAATGGAGTACAAAATAAAATAAATACAAAAAGAGACATTTACCTGCTTTACGCTTGCGGTACAACTTCCGGAGTAGCTCATTTATAATGCTTTTGTGGGAGCTGGCTGAGATCACCTGTTTCAACCGGAAATACATAACTGTTGGTCTTAAAATAACCAGAAGCCCGCAATAAGGATGCAAATATCTCGGTATAAGGCTTTAAATATGACTTCATATTGTCCTCAGTCGTGGCGCCGATATCACAGTCATATACAACAATCTGCCAATTCTCAATATCTACCTCAACAGCCACCCAATGCTTCTCAGCAGGAAGGTTCAATGTGAATTAGATGTACTCCTGGTTCTCCCAACAAGGCAAGTGCCGATGCTCCATCCCCCTCACATAATCAATGACTGACTCATCCCAGATAAATGTGCTTCTGTCACCATCATGAAAATTCCAGTACATTGAAAATATTTGTGGAGCAGATGTGTCCAGAACCACACAATTTGTGGTGTACACCTCAGGGAAGAGCTTCCTCCTTCTTCTCAACAAGTGGAATATGGCATCAATTTGCTGCATTTGAAATAAAAATGGTTAGAATCGAATCGCACAAAAGTCGCACAAATGTCGCAAACAAGTCGCATAAAACATAATTTCTGTAATTAAATCGCTTTATGTCGCACAGACATCGCCAAACGTTGCGCATATCCCAATGTACCATTTTCGCGATTTAATTACGATTTAAACAAACAATCAACTTATTCATCGCTAAATATCGCAAATAAAATGATGTATTGTTCAAAATGAGAAAACAGTTAAATTAAACAGTTAAGAAACAAGTACTTACAGAATCGTCGATCCATTCGTGCTCCACCATCAACTTCATGAACCAACTCCGATCGGCAATGCCAGTGTGCACTTCTCTAGGACGGCGGTTGTCCCTCGAGTAAGTAATCCACCTTTTGAAAAATTTGTACAGTCGTGGGTCTGCTGGCCTCAAAGTATCAACCTCAACAGGACCAGTTCGTTGTTTCTTCTTCCCCGCTGTGTAGTCCTTCAAATACACTGGCTTCCGTTTTGCCCTCCTCACAAATTCCACTCCAGCTGGTGGCCCATCCAACTGTTGCACATCCTGAGACTGCGTATCTCCGATGGCCATAATAATGGCATCCGTTGGAGTAGAAGGAACCTCATCTACGTTGGGTTCCCAATCATCAGGGTACACGTCGTCTTCAGAACCAGAATTATACTGACGACATTCATCCTCTGCTGGCTGTGATGGTTGCTTCTGTAACAAACTTATCATGGTCGCAAGTTGATCCATGATAAGCTTCTTCATCTCCGCCAGTCTACTCTCAAACATAGTCTTCATCTCATTCTGTGCTGCCAGAATTGCTATTTGTTGGGCTTCGACCTTCTCCAATCTCTTCACCAACCCAAGGTAGTCGGCGTCATTGGCTGCAGGAGTTGAGGTTGGAGGCACAGTGCCTGATGTGGACAGCTCTGTTTGTTCTTTCGGTGGTGATGGTGGAATGATTTTTGCAGTTTGAACATATTCCGCCACCCGTTTTGCTTGGGTCTCGAATTGAGTGGAATCTTGTGTTCCAGCTTCTGTTTCTTCCATCTCATCTGAGCCCATATCCACCGTGGGGACTTCACCCTCACAATTGGAGTTCCAGTATTCAACCTCCCAATTCCGAGGGTGCAAGATCTGAAGAACAACCATCTGCATAACCAAAAAATAAGAAAACAATCAATATCGCAGAAACTCGAAGAAACATCGCATAATGTCGCAAAATTATATTATCAACAAAGTAATAAAAATCGCATTTATGCCGAAATAAGTCGCAATTATGTCACTAATATTTTTAAAAGAAATCAAATATAAACCACAAAATAAAAAACCGCATAATGTCGCAAATATGTCGCAAAACAGATAATGTAAATCGCAAAAAGAAAATTGTTGTCGCACAAATGTCGCGTAAAACTCGCACATATATCACAAATAATACTGAAGGCAAAATATATCAGAACAACAATGAGAAATAGAGAAAGATTCACATACCCTTTTCTCAAACAGCAGTGCCACATCAGTTTGCTTCACATCGTGTTTCGTAACAGTAACGGGGGTGCTCTAGTTCAACATTCTAGGGAATCTGCTCCCTTTGCACTGCCCATACTTCTTCCCCACATCTTGCATGACCTCAAATGCCAAATATTGCAGGGCCGGTGCATATCCGTACACATTGTACTTCGCTTCTAGTTGAGTAACTTTTTTCTCCTTCTTCGATTTCTTCTTCTTCTTATCTTTCTTGCTCGACAACTTATCCAGGTAGTTTTGCTGTAGCTGCTGCATATTTTTAGCTGTGGAAGACAACAGCTTCTGATAAGAAAGGAGGCCCCAAGGATACTCGAAGAAGTTATCTATATTTTCAACTAACTTCAACACATCAGTCCAAATATATACACCCTCGGACCGTGACAACAAAACGCCTTCAACAAAAGCACATAAACCCAGCTTGTAAACATCATCTTCAACATCACACGCCTCAAAAGCTAGCCAAAGGGTTTTGAAGGCCACCCTTTTCGCATTGTTGAAATAGTCCCGCAGTATCTGATCAGAATCACATTGTGTATTCAATTCTGCTGTCGAGGGGCCACCGCTCATCTTTAGGCCTGTGATCAAACCGAACTCAGACCTCCCAAATCTGGTTTCTGTTTTGCCCACGTAAAACCACACTTCATCGTTTTTAACTTCACTGACTTTCTTTTTCCTCAATAACAGTTGATGCACAATCACCCCAGAGAATTGAAGAACACTGGAATTCCAAAAAGATCCGAAGGGACTTTCCTTCACCTTATCAGTCAACTTAAAGGCTTCGAACTTATCCTTTACAGCAGTGAAGTACCCGCTCCCTCTGTAGCTGATACGCCCTGGAAAATGCTCGGACAATGGGAGAACGAGCTCTGGAGCCATCTGCATTTTTTAAAAACAGGATTTATAATCGCACAAATGTCGCAAAAGAACTCGCAAAACCTCGCAAAACTACAATTATAAAAAATGTATATGGTTTTTAAATTAAAATCGCAAACCTATCCAATATAATCGCACAAACATCGAACAAAGATCGCTAAAACAACACAAATGCCATAAACTATCATTATTTTCCCTACATAATCAGACAATATCGCCCAAATGTCGTTCAAAAATCGCAAATCAGACACAAACAACGCCAAGCAACCATACTGCCTTGATAAGTCGCACAAAATCGCGCAAACATAGCTTAATATCGCAAATTTATAAGAAACCAAAGAAAAAGCAGTCCCGATACCCAGATTCTTCCCCAAACACAAAATAGTAGAAATCTGAATATTAATCACAGAATGTAGTTCTAAAACAATAAACTAACCTCAAATACACCAATTTCGTTCGAATTCAAAAGAGAAATTAAAAGAAAAATATAAAAAACAAACCTTGATTCCCATGGGCGTGTGGGTTCGTGTGGGTCGGTGATCGGAGACTGGGTTCTTGGAGGTCCGGCGTGGGTAGTGTTCGTGTGGGTCACTGGGTTCGGTGTGGGCGTGTGGGTTCGTGTGGGTCGCTGGTTCGGTGTGGTGTTGCGGGGTGGCTGGGTTCGTGTGGGTTCGTCGCTGGGTTGGGTGTGTTCGTGTGGGTCGCTGGTTCGGTGTGGGTTTGCTGGTTCGGGGTGGCTGGGTTCCATGCACGACCATCCCTGGTCTGTAGAAAGATGGCGAGAATGAGAGAATTCAGGAGAGAGAAGGGAGTTAGAGAAAAAGGAGGGAAGTTGAAAAGTCAGGGGTATTTTGGGGAAGAAATTGAAAGAGTGGGATAATTTTTCTATCTTTATTTTTTGAGTTTAATTTTTTAGTTTGTTTAATTTTTTAGCATATTATGTCAAATTTCCCATTTATATTTAACATTTAAGTTCAATAAAATAATATTTTTTTACCTCAAACTAAACAACAATAATTCAAATAATTAACTACAACATTTTACAACAAAATAACTATAAAAATACACAAAAATATATAAAATTAAAATAAACCTAATAAATTCAAAATTACTTAAAAACTTAATAAATCAATTAACAACTCAAGATCTAAGCAACAATTAGCACATAAAAAGTGGTAAAATAACTCTATTTTGTAGAGTTATCATCTTCGAGCAACTTCAAGCAAAACCTTTGGGATTTCTTCTAAAATCTGTACTCCAAGTAAGTTTTCGAACCCATCATCTTATTCTTCGTAGCAATTTTCATGCATTTTTTTATGTGAATTGTCTGTTTTCACAACTGGATTTTGAATGTTCTTGATGATGTTTTGGGTAAATTGGGTTTAGGTAAAGAAACACCCACAAATACTATAATAAAATAGGCATTATAGGCAATGTAGTGCATAAAATAATATTTAGAAGGAGTATTGGGGTTTATTTACACTGATTTCGGGTCCAAAATCAAAGTGAAAATTCAATTTTGGATATTTCGGGAAAACTAGGTTTTTCCCGCCCGTTTTCAGAGTTGAAAAGTATTTATGAATTTTTTTTTCCTATTCACTTTTTGATCCGTTTTTCCAACCTGTTCACATGTTTGTTGTATTTTTTATCAGAATGTTGTTGGTCGTATAAAAGCTTACATTTTATACACGAGCAACACTATCCTTACTTTTCTTTTTCTTCTTCTCTATTGGTCATAGATTTTCACTTCCCCTTTGCTCTTCTCAAATATTCATGCATGATCCCTGGGGAGGTGAGAGACCAATAGAAAACGATCTGCTTGCTCTACTATTCGAGGATCAGGAATAACCTTCTCTGCTTTTTCTAGAGTCTTCGGTGCCACCTCTAATTTCTACGACCAACCTTCCTCAAAATTCTCCAAAGAAACAACTAAACCTGGGTCCTGTCAAACCTATTGCTCATAGGAAAAGAAAAACCACAAACTCACCTACCAACTAGCCAGCTGCTAACACTGAGGGTCCTTTGAACGACCCTCAACCCTTGAACGTTGCACCACCAAAGATCCAACCTAAGGCCCGTCCACATGAAGGCCCACGAGCAGAGGTACCCTGGTACATTGACCTTCCAAGCATCATATCCCAAGAAGTACGGACTTCCTGGGATTACTCTATACAAGCCTACACTTGACTAGAGGGCGAACGTACCCGGGGGCGCATTTAGCTCCTGGTCGAGGTATCACATAGAGGCGGGGGCAATTCTTCCCTTGCACGACTTCTTCCAAGGGGTAGCCAATTATTTTATGGACGCCCCATTTTAGATAACTCCCAATGGATATAGAGTACTTTCAACACTCTATATCTTGTACAACCATAAAAAGTGGCCTGTGCCAACCCCTCATGAGATCAACTACTTGTTCAATCTCAAATCCAACCCAAACCAAAGCAACAAGGGTTCTTCCATTTTTATCACCAGGAATCTGGTTGAACATTTTTGAGTGACATAACCTAAAAGTCCAATGTGGGGAAGTACTTCTAAGAATATTTCCTCCCAACCGATCTGGTCGCAGATAACATGGCCTTAACACGAGGAGGTAAACTCTATAATCTCTATTTGACATTCTTCTAGTCGCTTTTTATCTTTTCTTTGTTCTTAGTCAGTTTATTCTTTGTCTAGGCCCATGGTATCGACCAGAACACACTCTGAGATGGAGATATGGGCTGCAGCCCTGGCCAGTATGATGCATATAGAAAAAAGCGTCAAGGAGCTAGTCACAGAAAGCAATCTGAGGCTGGTCAGAATTCTAGATCCTCACCAAGAGTTAAGGGAATCAACTGCGAGGAGTGCCACCCGAGATGGTTCTGAGGAACAAGAAAACCCCAAATAGCAACAAGATGTGTCATAACCTCAAAGACGTCGACCAATGGGAGTGACCATTCAAGAGCCCAACCCGCTAGACCAGTCAATATCCCTCCCCAACATGGGAGGGGAAAACAAAAATTACTTGAATATGCTGGTCCTATATTTGAATCATCTAACAAGAACGGTATAGATTTTTCACTTTTAGATACATTTCCCATCCCTTATTATCTATTCGATAGGGATGACAACTTTAATTTTTCGACCAGTAGTTTTAGCTTGGGCTTCTTCGAGGCAGATAGTGAGTGTACCAATAGTTCCTTAGATAACGTAGCGACCAATAATTGTAGTTTGGGTATATTACTGAGAATTTCTTTTGATTTGTTTTCTCATTATGCAGAACTATTTCTTAACATATATGCTCGTGCTTGTTTTTTTTGTAGTCATGCAAGCCAATGCCGCGTTCGACATTTATGCCTCTGGGAGCAAATCTGCTAGCAGAAGTCGAGGAGGAAAGATGCTGAAGAGGCCAATGGAGAACCTTTAAGCAAAAAGGCTCAAGCAGAAGACCCTCCAGATCCTACTCCTTCCAAGACAACAAATCCTCCTCCTTTTCCTCTCATTGAGTCTTCCACCGAGCAGGTGGGAGGATCCTTGGAGGCAGAATTTTTGAGAAATGCTTCTTGCTCATCAATTGATAAAGTTGAGAAGATAGCCAAGCATTGCTGTAGCCAAGAGGCCTTTTATTCTCTCTCTTTGCTGAGACCTAGTCAGGTCCTTGTTCGTGGGTTCAACAAAGTACTCAACATAAGTTTCTTTTTTGTATTTTATTTTAGTCGAACAACATTTCCTTTTATTAGCTCTGACAGCTTCATCTCTCAACTGTTCACAGGTTCTTCTGACCGTGAATAATGATTGGCGCTGTGCCGAGGAGGTTGACTCAAAACATGCTGAGGAGATCAAGGAATGGGAGGAAAATGTCAGAGCATTGGAGGCTAAGGTTAAGATAGCTGAAGACAGAATCAAAACAACCAAGAACAAAATCAAAGCAGCCGAGGAAAAAATCAAAGCAGCTGAAGACAAAGCTGTTGTTTTGACTGAGGAGTTGAAGAAGAGCAAAGAAGATCTGGCTAAGGCTGTTACTGCTAAGGACAAGTTCAAGGAAGCCTCTGAAACCAACTATACGGAGCCAGTCAAGCTGCAAGAGGATCTGGATACGAGCATGAATGAGGCCAAGAGTTTGGAGGATCGAGTTGCTCAAAGAGCATAATACCAGTAAATTGGAGAGGTTCCAAGGAGTCACCTTCAACTGCTTCTACATGTTCTGGAAGAACAATCAAAGTGTAAACTTTGATTACCTTCCCGAGCAGGTAAAATAAGTTGAACTTTCCCGGTGCGCTGCTCGCCTGGAGGAGGAGAAGAATGCCCCGGAGTCTTCTGAATTTTCCTTGGAAACAGGCATTGATAGAGCCAAATATGAAGAAGCTGGAACAACCATCGACTAGGAACCTTAGCAGTATCCCCCCGCATCTGCTCAGTAATAATTTTTTTTTAGTTTTTACATGTAACTAGAACACCCGAATAGACTGTTCACGGTGTTAAGACAATTTGCTGCGCAAGGCAGTTTTGTTTACTTTTAATATTTCTAATTACATTCAAGCAGCAATTGCTCGTGGTGTAAAAATATTTTGCTTTGATATTACAATTGCTATTATAACATCTGCTCGTATGACCCAACTTAGCATAACACTTTATTATCTTACAAATTTAGCTAATTTAAAAAAAAAAAATACTCGTCATAGTATGCTTTCTCTTATTTTGCTCGTGTATTTACATATGTTTATAATATTCTTTGCTCGTTTTGTACCTTATATGCCCCCAAGTGATCGAGGAGGTTAAGGTTCTTGGTCACTTGACACTGACCAATACCTGTTCGAACATTATTGCTCGCGTACTTATAAACAATGATAATATAGCAAAACATCACAAGTAATGAGAAAATACTTGTAATAAATACAATAATTGGCAAGAATAATTGATTGCGCACAATTCCTTTTATTTATCGTAAAAAATGGACAAAAATTCGTGTCTATACGAGTGATAAAAAATTAATCTTACACTTATAAGCGACCAACCATCTAACTGGCCAGCCCTTATTCGAAAACTTGTAAAAATTAAATTAATAAAAGCCAAATATTTAAAAATAAATGTTCACTGATAATACTTGCGCAGGTGTTCTCCATTCCAATAATAAGGAATGAGATCTCTGTTTAAGCGAGCAAGTTTGTATGCGCCTGGTTGAAGAATTTCTTCAATTTGATACGGACCCTCCTAATTTGGTCCAAGCACTCCTACAGCCTGATCGTGTGTGTTGAGAAAAACCCTACTAAGTACTAAGTCTCCTACGTCAAATTTTCTTTTTCATACTTTAGAGTTAAAGTATCGAGCAACCTTTTGCTGGTATGCTGCTTCTTGTAGTTGGGCTTGTTCGCGCCTTTTGTTAACCTAGTTCAAAGACTCCATTAACAACTAGTTATTTATATTCTAGTCATATGTTATTCTTCTATGCGAGGGTGGATCTAACTCGACTGGTAACATGGCCTCATACCCATATGCCAAAGAAAACGACGTATGGCTTGTTGCTATTCGGTGTGTTGTTCTATACAACCAGAGTACTTCGGGAAATTGTTCTAGCCACGCTCCTTTTGCTTCTTCAAGCCTTTTCTTCAGTGTGTCCTTCAGAGTTTTGTTTACAGCTTCTACCTATCCATTGGCTTGTGGATGGGCAACTGATGAAAAACTCTTCGTTATGCCATGTCACTCGCAGAAATTGGTAAATAGGTCGCTATAAAATTGTGTGCCATTATCTAATACAATCTTTTTCTACAATCCATAATGACATACAATGTTTCTGGCAACACAATTTAGCACTTTATTGGTCGTGATTATCGCGAGCGGTTCAGCTTCAGCCCACTTCATAAAGTAATCAACATCAACTACTGCGTACTTGACATTCCCTTTACCCATGGAGTAAGATCCGATTAGGTCTATTCCCCAAACTGTGAATGGCCATGGGCTTTGCATCTTTTTAAGTTTATTTGGAGTTGCTCGAGGTAACTTGGAGAATCTTTGGCATTTATCACACTTCTTAACAAATTCCATAGAATCCTCGATCATTGTAGGCCAGAAATATCCTTGTCGGAAAATCATTTTTGGAAAACTTTGCTCCCCAACATGATCTCCACAAAACACTTCATGTACTTCTCGCATCAATTCCTTAGATTTTTCCCTGGAAATACATCTCAATAAAGGCATTGAATATCCTCGTCGATATAAAATTCCATCGAGCAAGATAAAGCGAGCTGATTGCCTTTGTAGTGCTCTCACCTTATTCCTGTCTGAAGGTAACCAACCCTGTTCGAGATATTGAATAATGGGATTCATCCATGTGTTTGACACTTGCATTACTAGGGAGGATTCTTCTACTTGAATGCTGGGAGCTGTCAAACGTTCAACCGGTACTATACTAAAAGTGTCGACATCTTTGGCACTTGGTAGTTTGGATAAGGCATTGTCATTGGAATTCTGGTCGCGCGGTACTTGTTGTAGAGTATACTTCTCGAATTATTCTAGCAACTCTTTTGCCTTGTTTAGATATGCAACCATCTTTAGACCCCGGACCTGATATTCTCTGATGATCCGATTAACAACTAGCTGAGAGTCGTTGTATATCTCTAGTAACTTTACATTAACATCTTTGGCTAGTCTCAACCCTACGAGCAATGCTTCGTATTCGACTTCATTGTTGGAGGCAGTAAAGTTGAATCGTATTGTGCAATGAAACCGATGCCCTTCACGAGTAATTAAAATCAATCCTGCCCCCGAGTTATGCTCATTAGATGATCCGTCCATGAACAGTTTCTAGGCGGGGGTTTGGTCTTGAGCTTCAGGCTCTATAGTCGGCTCATTGGCTAGGAGTCCGGAGAACTAAGCTACAAAGTCTGCTAAGGATTTTCCCTTTATGGTTGCTCGAGGTGCATAAGAAATTTTGAATTTCCCTAGCTCAACTGCCCATTTTGGTAGTTGACCAGCTGTAATAGCCAAGGTTATTATTTTCTTATAAGCTCCTTAAATATGATTGTTTACCCAAAAAAGGACTACCTGATGACATGGAAGAATTAGCCTACACGTGGGATATGCGTGACAGTTTAAGTGAGTATGATTTGTTCGACTATCGACCAGAAGAGAGTTCACTCATTAGACATCATATTTATGGGCGACCAGTCTGGTCGCAACATTTTATATATTTCCTTAAGATTTGTAATTTTTCATTTATGTAATAACTGAGATTTCCATTATTATTTAGATATGCCTGTATTAAATGTAATTAAGGCTCATCGGCCCATGTAAAAATCTTTGAGCCTATAAATAAGAATCAAATGGCTTAAGTGATGGGACTTTTTTTTCTTTTTGGAATTGTTAAACTTCAGAATTCTAAGAGAGAATTATAGTGTTTTTATCCGCCATACTTGTATTCATCCCGAGGTTTGTGAAACTCGTGAACCCTTAGTACACTGATCACATGTAACGCCCTGGATAGCCAAGACCATTACACTGTGTGTTTATAAAGGTGCAAGACTTGCTAATCAAGTCATTTAGTTAGAAATGTGTTACTGAAACTATAATTGTACTAGGGTTGAAAGATTTCGATCACAAAAGTTACATTTCATATAATCAAACATTTTGAACATGGGATCCCATTAGTAATAACGTTTAAAAGTCAGTTTACAAAAATTCAGGATAAAAGTACAGCTACTAGCCACTCTAAGGGAAAAACAGACATTTAGGCTTTCCCTGTCCCGTACTACTCCTCGGCCATGGCGGCTGATCAGCTGACTATGTACATTCCGCCTCAAAGCTCTCCTACTCAGGGCTGGTCTACTTTACCCTTGCCTTTACCTACACCACGTAGCACCCGTGAGCCAAGGCCCAACAAGAAAATAGAATAACAGAGTATAATCATCAATTAAACAATCAAATAACTCATATAGTATGATCACATACTCAACAATCCAAAATATTCACATGATCAGGCATTCAGCATACCAAGCTCATCAATTAACATTAATAACCAATTCACCTATAATAACCAGGGTCAATTCCCTTAGGTTGCACCCCCTATTTATCCCACTGACTCCGATCCGCTTAAACCGAGCTCAGTGAATATCAAGCTGTCCTCAGCTACCAGTGGCCGAGCCGCGCCCTGTGCGCAAATATTGATTCCGGCACACTTAGGCCATTTATCACATGTCCCATGGCATAATACCATCTATGACATCATACAGATATAGGGAGCTCTTAGTCCCAATACAATCACATAACCGGGTGCAGTTTTCTTACCTTTGATTCCGTTAGCTTTAATCAATGAAATCGACCCTCAAGCCCGATCCCTTCCGAGCCCTAGCGTACACCTAGTCACAGCCATAGATCAGAATTATTACCAAACTTCAACTCCAAAACCTAGCCTCGGGACTAATCCTGAGCCCTCGGGAAGCCCTAACTCCACCAAACGGGGTGGTGGAATCAAACCCCGAGCCCCTAGGCAAAAACCCTAGGAAATAACCCAAAAACCCCCTTTTGGAAATAGGGTAGCGCTACAGCGCCATAAAGAGGGTGCTATAGCGCTACAAATAGAGCCAAAAAGCTCTCTGACCACAAGGCCTAGCGCTATAGCGCCCCAAGGCTACCTCAACAACGCTAGTCACAACACAGCCAAACCCTATTTTTTTTTCCTTCGATTTTTCCTGAGCCAAACCTCTACAAAACCCTTCCAAACTTCAACCAAACACCAAAACAAGCCTAACATCATCTATAACTCACCCCATATGACCCAACCATACAAAACTTAAGCACATGCACCCCAAAATGAATTAATGCGAGAAGTCCATGCGGGTTTCTGCAAAGATCATGCTGGGGGGCAGAGTTTATCAAAAAAGATCCTAAGGAAAGGATACTTTTGGCCTACAATGAATGAGGACTCTGTGGATTTTGTTCAGAAATGTGACAAGTGCCAAAGGTTCTCCAAGATACCATGAGTAGCCCCTAATGAGCTAAAACAGATGCAAAGCCCATGGCCATTTGTAGTATGGGGATAGATTTGATCGAGTCTTTACCCACAGGAAAAGGCAATGTCAAGTATCCAGTAGTTTTTGTTGACTACTTTACAAAGTGGGTCGAGGTTGAGCCACTTGCAGCAATAACGACCAAGAAGGTGCTAGATTTTGTGGTCAAGAACATTGTGTGTTGGTATGGGTTGCCAAGAAAGATTGTCTCAGATAATGGCACACAATTTGACAGTGATCTGTTCATAGATTTTTGCGAGATGCACAAGATTATCAAGAGTTTTTCTTCAGTAGCTCATCTGCAAGCAAATGGACAAGTTGAAGCTGTCAACAAAACCCTGAAGGATACCCAGAAGAAAAGGCTTGAAGAAGCGAAGGGGGCATGGCTAGAACAACTAACAGAAGTCCTTTGGTTGTATAGAATATCCCATAGAACAACAATGGGCCATACTCCATTTTCTTTGGCCTATGGGTATGAAGCCATGTTGCCGGTTGAATTAGACCCACCATCACATAGAAGGTTGGCATACGATTAGAGTGTTAATAGTCAGTTATTGATGGAGTCTTTGGATTTGGTCGATGAGAGGAACGAGCAAGCTCAACTCCGAGTAGCAGCTTACCAGCAAAAGGTCTCTCGGTATTTCAACTCTAAAGTGCGAGAAAAAAGATTTAACATGGGAGATTTGGTACTTAGAAGACTTTTTCTTAACACCCGCGATCAAGCTGCCAGAGTACTTAGACCTAACTGGGAGGGTCCATATCAAATTGAAGAAGTCCTTCAACCAGGCACTTATAAACTTTCTCGCTTGAATGGAGATCTCATTCCTCACTATTGGAATGGAGAATACATGTGCAAGTGTTATCAATAAAATGATTCTTTTTAAAGAATTGGCTTGTATTAATTTCACTTTTTACAAGTTTATGAACAAGGGTTAGTCAGTCATATGACTAGTTGCTTATAAGTGTAAGGTTAATTTTTGATCACTCATACAGACACGATTGTTCATTTATAACGAGAAATAAAAGGAATTGTGCGTAGCCAGTTATTCTTGCCAATTATTGTATTTATTACAAGTATTTGCTCATTACGTGTGTTGTTTTGTTATATTATCATTTTTATAAGTATTTATTACGGGCAGTAATGTTCAAATAGGTCTTGGTCATGGAAAGTGACCGAGGACCTTAAGCTCCTCAATCACTTGGGGGGCATATAAGGTACTAAGCAAGCAAAGCATATCAACAGGCATATGTAAACACAGGAGCAGAATAAGGGAAAGCATACTATGGTACTTGGAGTATTTTTCAATTTTTTTAAATTTGGTCAAATCAAAACAAAGTGCTATGCTAAGTTCGGTCATGCGAACAGATGTTATAATAAATTGCAAATGTTATAAAGTCAAAATAGAAATGTGTTACACCGCGAGCATGTGCTGCTCGGATGTAACTATTAATTAAAAGGAAGTTGCCGCAGAAAACATTGTCTTGACATCACGAACCATGGTTCGTATGTCTTAGTTACAAATCAAAATAAATAAATAAATTAAAGAAAGTTATTGAGTGATAGGAGTAGCTGGAGGATCTTGCTGGGGCTGCTGGTCGACTGAGGTCCCATCATCCTCATTGACGCCTTCAATGCTTGTCGCCAAAGAGATCTCAGGGGATCCCTGAGCTTTCTCCTCTTCTTCCAGGCCAGCAATGCACTTTTCCAGCACAGCCTGCTTCATATGCTCTGGTAAATAATCAAAGTTTGCCTCAGGGTTGCTTTTCCATAACATGTAGAAGCAGTTGAACGTCGCTCCCTTGAACCTCTCCAAGTCGCGAGCGTTGGTTTCTTCGAGCAATTTGACTCGCTCTTCCTGCTCAGCAGTTTCTTTCCTACTGATCACCAGTTCATCTTAGAGTTTGGAGGCCTCTTTGAAATTAATCATTGAAGCCTCCTTATACCTCTCTTTGGCCTCAGTGACTTTGACCAAGGCCTCCTTGTGTTACTCCAGCTCCTCGCCCAGTTTGGCATTTTTCTCCTCAGCCGCTCTTGGCTGCTCGACATGATTGGCCTCGACCGCCTTGAGCTGCTCAGCGTGTCTGGCCTCGACTGCCTTGAGCTGCTCGGTGAGTCTTTCCTCAACAGTCTTAATCTCTTCAACATGCTTGGCAACCATCTCCTTTGAGCGACCCTAACCAGTACTCATGGTCAAAACTCCCTGTGATAAGAGAAAAAGTAAAGCTGTTAGTATGAATAAAAGGGCAAGATAGACAACTAAATCACAGCAACAATGGCGACTTACACTGAGTACTTCATTCAGCGCGCGGCTAAAAATTTGGTCGACCTTCATGGAGGAGATGTTGCTGAAGGCTTCCTGACTACGTCAGTATCTTGATAGTTTCTTCAGCTTGTCATTGGCTGAGTTATAGGCTGTGTTCAGGATACCCTCGGCCTGAGTCTTTCCTGACTGATAAGGAGGAGTTGGATTGCAAGGAGCTGAAGGAGTTGGGTTGCGAGGAGTTGGAGGAGTCGGGTCGATGAGAGCTGGGGGAGTCGGGTTGACGGGAGTTAGAGGAGGAGTCGTGTCCTTGGGAAGGTAGTGGTGCAGGAGGATCCTCAGTCCGAGCCCTTTTCTTGGAGGGTTCGCTACTGCTTTCCCCAGGGTGCCGCCTGCTTTCTTTCCTCATGCTCGCAGGAGCCGTGGCATTGGGGTTGCTATACAAGTCTAATGCTTCTTCGGAAGGCATGACAGAAACAAATGATCAGACAATATAAATTAAGTTACTTAAAAAAGCAAGGGAATAAGAGCAAGAAAAATTCTAAGTAATATACCCGAGCTATTATTACTAGTCGATAAATTATTTATGGTACTACTGCTACAATCACTCTCTGCCTCGAAGAAGTCTGAATTTAAACTATTGATCGCAATTTAAAGTTGCCGTCCTAGTCAAATAAATGACAGGGAATGGGCAAGTTGTCTAAAAGTGAGAAGTCAGTACCGTTCTCATCAGAAGACTCAAGTATGGGCTTGGGGTATTCTGGAAGTTTCTGCTTGCCCTTCCCATATTGGGTCGGAGCAGCAGCAGCTCGTGGGATGCTGGAGGGTTTCTTGATGGTCACTCCTATTGCCCTCCGTCTCGGGGGATGTGACACATCCTGTTGCTTCTCGGGGATCTCTCCTCCAGTAGCACTCCCTGCTGTAGACTCCTTCACTTCTTGGTGAGGTGCCGAAAGGCTGACCAGCCTTAAGTTGCTTTCAGTAGTAGCTCTTAGATGCTCTTCTCGATGTTCGTCATGCTGGCCAAGGCTGCGGCCCTTATCTCCATCTCTGGAGTGGGGTCTGGTCAGTGCCACGGACCTAGACAACACCAACGTTCTAAAGACGATATAAAAAATCTAGAAGAAATTAAACGACCAATGATTAAGAGATTTACCTCCTCGGGTGAAGGCCAGGTTATCAGCAACCAGGTCCGTAATAAGATAGTACTCCTGGAAATACTTCCCTACATTGGATTTGTAGGTGATTTCGCTCTGGAAGGTACGAGCGGACTCTTGATGGTAGAAGTAGAAGAACCCTGTATTGTTATGGTTGGTTATGGACTTGAGATCGAACAGGTAGTTGATCTCGTGTGGTGTAGGTACAGGCCACTTCTTATGGTTATAAAGGATATAGAGTGTAGATAGTACTCTATATTCATTGGGAGTAATTTGAAAGGGGGCGACCTCAAAATAATTGGCCACCCCTTGAAAAATATCATGCAGAGGCAAGATTGCCCATGCCTCGATATGGTACCTTGACCAGGCGCTGAAGGCGCCCCTAGGCATGTTTTCCCTCTGGTCGGGTGAAGGTTTGATTAGGGTTATCCCAGGAAGACCGTACTTCTTGAGATAGCTATTCACCATCCTAGCTGATATGATGCTAGGAGGCACAACGTACCATTTGACATCTGACCTAAGGATGTTGCGAGGTCGGGATTTAGGTTGGATTTCTGGTGGTGCAATATTTACAGGCTGAGGGTTTGTAGAAGGGTCCTCGGTGTGAGGGGCAGGTTGGTTAGAAGAAGGGTTGGCTATTTTCTTCTTTCTACGAGCAGTATATTTCACGCGACCCATGTTCGGTTGACTGGTCGAAGGTCTGGTCACTGGGTTTTGCTAAGAAAATGGAACTTCTGAAAACAACAGTGACGGTTGTTCTTGATCCTCAAACAGTAGCGCAAGCAGATCATCAGTGATTGGCCTCTCACCTCCCCAAGGATCATGCATGAATATCTGGGAACAGAAAATGGGAGATGAGATTCTACGGCCAACAGGTAGAAGAAGTGGAAACGTTGGGATAACGTTGCTCGTGTATAAAAGTTAAGCTTTTATACGACTAGCAGCATTGTAACGTAAACACTAAAAACATGCAAACAGTTTGGAAAAACAGATTAAAAAGCGAAAGTGAAAAGTTTTTTCATGAAATTTTTTTGACTCCGAAAACAGGCGGGAAAAACCCAGATTTTTCCGAAAGCATAAAAATCGAATTTTTACTTCGATTTGGCCCCTAAATCAGTATTCCTACTTCCCATGCAAATTTCTAAACCTCACATAGTGTTTTTGCTAATTAAAACTCTTATCCTATCATTTTACTACCTACGAGCCCGATTACCTCGAAATCGTTTATCCTCAAGAACATTCAAAAACTCAAAGTCCGAATATCAGAAAATTCAAGAAATATAGGTTGCATGGTATAGCATAGACAACTAGATCAAGAAACTTACTTGAATGGAAGATTGCAGCGAATTCACGAGCGTTGATGCTTGGGGCTAGACGGAAACACCTCGGATCACCAAATTTTTCTGAGTTTTTCTTACTTTTTTCTTCTGAGTTCTTGAGAAAAAGAAGAGTGGTAAAAGGTAAAATATGAGAAGAGTGGGTTATTTATACTGATCGTGGCACGATTAAAAAAGGTAA
Organism: Humulus lupulus; assembly: GCF_963169125.1. Classification (NCBI taxonomy): domain Eukaryota; kingdom Viridiplantae; phylum Streptophyta; class Magnoliopsida; order Rosales; family Cannabaceae; genus Humulus; species Humulus lupulus. The sequence continues at coordinate 63,609,584 of NC_084798.1, forward strand.
TGATGGGGGTGAGTTTTTGATACGTGGGGAATCGTGTTAGCCGTCAAAATGCTTTTGGGAAACTGAAACGACCATAATTAGCTACTTTTTTCGAAAAGGCGCTGACAGATGTGACAGGTCAGACGAAAGGTTGGTCGATTAAGTTTATTATATGCTGGTCGCAGTAAAATAAACTTGGGGGACAAATGTTTACCCAAAAAAAGGCTACCTGATGACGTGGTAGAATTAGCCTACTCGTGGGATACGCGTGACTGTTTAAGTGAGTATGATTTGTTCGACCATCGACCAAAAGAGAATTCACTCATCAGACATCATATTTATGGGCGACCAGTCTGTGCTGCATCATTTCATATATTTCCTTCAGAATTGTAAATTTGCATGTATGTAATAATTGCAATTTCCATTATTATTTATATACGCCTGTATTAAATGTAATTAAGGCCCATCGGCCCATGTAAAACTCTTTGAGCCTATAAATAAGAATCAAAGGGCTTAAGTGAGGGGCCTTTTTTTCTTTTTCTTTTTGGACTTGTTAAACTTCAGAATTCTAAGAGAGAATTATGGTGTTTTTATCCGCCATACTTGTATTCATCTTGAGGTTTGTGAAGCTCGTGAACCCTTAGTTCATTGATCACAGTTATTGGAATTCTACATCAATAAGAACACTAAGTGGACGTAGGTTATAACCATTTACTGGGGCCGAGCCACTATAAATCTTTTTGTCTTGATTTCATCTCATTTCTATCATTTTACTTGACTCCGTGTCTTTGACAAATTCGAGGGTCAACAATGATCTTAGGTTAGATTTAGTTATGACTTTAGTTGTGGAATAAAGCTTGCTTTAAGCTTAAATTATTTAAGGTATGATTTTATGACTTAGAAATAATTATAGTTTGGGTAATTATAATTATTTTAGCATATGATTAAATTAGTGTATAGTTTTATTAAGTCTTAAAAGCACGTGTTATTTGATGAAATATGAAGTGAACATGTGGCATTAAACTAAGTCCAAGTATTAGAATTAAAATGAAAACCAAAGTAGCTTAGTCTTAGGTTTGGCTAAAAAATAGGAAGGATTTGACTCTTTTTAAATTTTAAAGATAGGCAAGATTAGATCTATTTCAATTAAGTGACTGTGTCGAGAAGAGTTAGATAAATGGGGATTTAAAAGATTTAATTTAAGTAGTCAAATAACTAAGTAGAGATAGTAGTGTGATGGTTGAACTAAGAGTTAGATAAGTAAATGAAGTTTTCGTAACTTTAGGGTGTTGTAACTTCAGACCTAGTTTTAACCTAATTCTATTACAATTTTAGAAAAATAATATTTCTACAAAGTTGTAGATAATTTAATTAGCTATCCAATGGTATAAAAATAGTCCAAATTGAACTTCTACAGATCCAATTGTGTTAATTTTACTACAGAAGGGTCCAGACTTACGAGATATATGATAGTAGTTTGGACTTTGACTAAAGTTTGAACCAAATGGAGACTACGTGGCATACTTGGAGATGATGTAGCAACAATAAGGGAGTAAGATTAGGCTGGCCAAAACCCATATAGTGGAGGGAAGGTTTGATTTTTAAAATTTAAGTTGAATAGTGTGGAGAAAATCAAGGAAGGGAGTTGGGGTTTGAAGCCTATAAATAGAGACTTACCCTTCACCATTTTTCTCACACTCGAAAGCTCTCAAAAACCTCTCATATCAAAATACATAGTCCCAAGAGCTCTCTCCATTTTTCCATAAACACTCTACATAGCCATAGCCGAAACACTAGTCCTTATAGTGCTCGAGATTTTTTTCTTCTATTTTCTTTATTTTTCCTTAAATACTATTGCCTTTCTAAACCCTATTATAGCCGAAATATTGAACCCCATCAAGCCAATATATAGCCAAAATCTACCCAATTATCCAAACTCTTCAACCCAATTATCGAAATATTGGAGATAGGCATTAGAAAGAAGACTCGGGATTTCATCATTTTGGTTCTAGGTTGAAGGTATGACTTTATGAGGTTTAGAAAATTATTGAAAGTATAGTTTTATTATAAGACTCTAATATAAATATTTTATGTTGTATTTAAGGTTGATTGGACATTTTCTATAGCAAGCAATCTCTTTTCTTACTTTTTCTCTCCACACTCAAGGTAAGGAAAATAAGTTAGACTTTATGTGTTATGATTATGTTTATATGCTATGTGTATGTATGTATGTATGTATGTATGCATGTATATTTTTTATGTTTGTAGTCGCTTGGGAAATATGGTTGCTTAGATAGCAAATAAGCAAATCCCAAGATTTTTATCATTATCGTAGACTATAGTTATGTCTAAACCTACCTCTAAATAGTATCAAGAGGGCCTAGATGGTTTCTATCATATACTATATTTTGTGTTTAAACCTACCTCTACATAGTAGCAAGAGGACCTAGATGGTTTCTATCACATACTACGGTAATGAGTTAATAACCATTAACTTGTAGTCTTATGATTTATGTTTTACGTTTTATGTTTTATGATTTATGATATGGTTTAGTAGTTTTTCCTTACTGGGCATTAGGCTTATTCTTTTTTTATTTAGATTGTGCAGGTAAATGAGCATGGAAGGCGGGACGGATCCATGGTGGCTTTGGTATGTGTATTGGGCGAGAACTAAATGAATGGACTGATGGGAACTATCGAGGATGACGTTTATGTTTTGAATCTTTTTAATTATGTATTTATTATTTTCTGCATTTAGTATTTGAACATTTAATTAAATGTCTTGTTTTCTTTATGATTTTTTGTAATAACAAAGGGATCCCGTATTTTGGATTTTCTAATAAAGTTCTATTATTTTATGTATGTATTCGAAAATAATAGCTATGTCTTAGTAGTTTTAATGGTCCGAGGTCTTTAGGTTAGTTGGGTCATTACACTAGCGACTTCTGGTTTTCGCAAGACTTGTCGTAGTGGTTGGTCGGTAAAAACTACCATGGATGAGCATGAAAGTAGGGTTGCAGTTTTCTTGATGCAAGTATTAAATAGTAAGCCAATTTCTCTATAGTGGGGTAGTGTAATTTTGATCCCACGAGCCTTTTACTTATGTAATATACTGCCTTTTGAATGTTTTCTTCCTCCCTGATTAAAACTGCACTGGCTTCATACTCTGTTATTGCTAAGTAGATGTACAAAGTTTCTCCTTCGACCAGTTTGGATAGAATGGGCGGTCACGACATATGGGCCTTATGTGTCTGAAAGTCTTGTTCGAACTCTTCTGTCCACTCGAACTTTTTGTTTCCTTTGAGTAGATTAAAAAATGGGACACACTTGTCCGTATACTTAGATATGAATCTACTCAAAGTCGTGATTCTCCCTGCCAGGCTTTGTACATCTTTAACTTTGGTCGGTGACAACATCTGGATCAGTGCTTGGATTTTTCAAACCGAAGGGCATTAGTTTGTAGCAGTATAGTCCCGTATTTGTTTGAAAGCTAGTGTGTTCTTCATCATGTGGATGCATACTAATTTGATTATAGCTGGAGTATGCATCCATGAATGAAAAATTTCATGTCCTGATGTAACATCGACCAGCTGGTTGATTCTTGGAAGTGGGAAACAATCTTTCGGGCAGGATTTTTTAAGGTATCTGAAATCCACAAACGTCCTCCATTTGCCATTTGGTTTAGGAACTAGTACGGGATTAGGGACCCAAGATGGATAAAACGCTACCCTGATGAATCCATTTTCCTTTAACTTCTCAACTTCTTCCTTTAAGGCTTTAGACCTGTCTTTGTCGAGCAACCTTCTTTTTTGTTATACTGGTAGGTGGTTTTTGTCTATGTTCAGGACATGGCTGATAACTGTTGGGTCTATTCCAACCATGTCCTTATGCGACCAGGAAAAGACCTCCTGATTCTTCCTCAAAATCTCCACCAACTTTACTTTGATTATTGTCTCTAAGTTATTACCGACTTTCACAACTCTGGTCGGATCTTTTCCTTCTAGTTGGACCTCCTCAAGGTCCTCCACGTGTCCGACTCTTTCCTTAAAATCCCAAAAGTGAGGATCTAAGTCCCTATCCTCACTTTGGGCAACGCCCTATTTGGTGACTTGTTCACTTGATTGGGCTTGTGATTCATTTACCACTAGCAACTTTTTTTCTGCTCTGCTTCCCGATCCGCCCCTTCTTTCCTTTGTGATCGAGGAGTTGTAACATATTTGGGCCTCTCGCTGATTTCCCAACATGCACCCAACTCCTACATCAGTTGGAAACTTCATGGCCAGATGCCAGACTGAAGTGATTGCTCGCAGAACTACCAGGATGGGTCTTCCAATAACGACGTTATACGCGGATGGACAATAACCTACTATAAAAGTAGTGAGTAATGTCCAGTTCGCGGGTGCCGTTCCTGTCATGATAAGGAGTCTGATCGACCGTGTTGGTGCTGGTCCCTCACCAAAGAAACTGTAGATGGTCTGGTTGCGTGGTTCTAAATCTTGCACTAATAATTTCATTCTTTCAAGTGAAGACTTATATAGAATGTTTACCGAGCTTCTAGTATCGACCAACACTCATTTCACCATCATGTTGGCAATTTGCACGTCCATGAACAAGGGATCTGAGTGGCAGAATTGGACATGCTATGCGCCCAGCTTAGAGAAAGTTATACTATCTTCCTCTATTCGAGCTTTTTTGGGAGTTCGCTCCTCGACATTTAACATTTCTATGTCCTGCTCGTGATGTAGGGTTCTGGCATAATTCTCCCGTGCCTTACCACTATCTTCAGATATATGCGATCCCCCACATATAGTTAGCAAAGTCCCAGTGACTGGGGCTGGCTGCAATGGAGGCGAGTGTTGGTGTGTAGGTGTCTACTCGTTGCGTCCGTTAGCCCCTTGCTGGGAGTTTCCCCCTACTCGCACATATCTTCTCATATGTCCCTGTGGGATAAGGAACTCGATCTCGTCCTTTAGCTGGTTACACTCGTTGGTATCATGGACATAGTCGTTGTGGAAATGAAATAACTTGGTTTTGTCCCTCTTGGATATGTCCTTTCTGATTGGGGTTAGTCGCCTAAAAGGGACTGTGGTATGGCTAGCCTGATACACTTCTGATCTGCTATCGACCAGAGTCGTGTGGTTAGTGAACCTCAGCTTGTATCTGTTCTGCTTAGGTTGCTTATTATCAAATGTCGTCTGCTCAGTATTTTCCCTTTTTCGTCCATTCTTATTATTATCTTTGTCGTTGTTGCCGTTGGGTTTGCCAGACCCACTGGAGGCTTTGGTTGACTCTTCCTTCTTGCTCTGGTTGGCCTTTGGGGACTTTCCTTCATTGGCGATTGCCTCCTCCAGCTTGATGTACTTGTCTACTAAATCTAGGAATTCTTGAGTGCTCTTGACTCCATTTTCCCGCATGCTACTTCAAATGGGAGATTGGCGTTGCATTCCAGTTGTGATGACCATCATCTTTCCCTCATCTCCAACAGTCTTCGCCCAAGCAACTGCTGGCATAAACCTCTGGATGTACTCCTTGAGAGGCTCTCCTTCCTTCTGTCTAATGTCAACTAGCTGATTGGCCTCTGTCGGATGTATCCGACCATCATAAAGTTGTTCGTAGAACTCTTTTACAAACATTTCCTAGGAAATTATGCTGGCTGGTAGAAATTTGAAGTACCATTCCTGTGCAGCATTGGATAAAGTACCCGGAAAGATTCTGGATCGAGCATCTTTGGACACCTTCTGGAAGTCAATTTGTATCTCAAATTTATTTACGTGAGATATCGGGTCTTCTCTTCCAGTAAAGTTGGGCAGTACTGACATTTTGAACTTGATTGGGATTTCTGCCATAACAATTATGTTGATGAATGGGGTGCCCTTTCTTTGGTCATATTTTATATGTGAAATTTATTCCCGACCAACTGTTACACAACCTGATTCAGGGCATCTATTTGAGCCTGAACAACGTCTGGTATGGCAGGGGTAGGAGTGGCTACTACAGGTGGGGCGTACTCATCGTGCCTTTCCCTCCGGCCATTAAGTACATCCTTTAGGTCATCATCACTTCGCCTCTGCTCACTTACACCTAGTCAGTTAAAGACATTGGGGTTGTCTAGGCTGCCCCCCAGCGTTCTGGCTTGTTGGTCGGTTGTCCATCGGAGGATGGTTTTGCTGCCCGTTCCTTTTCTCTTGCTGTCGACCACAGTTTCTCCTATTATAATCAGATCTCGCTTCATTGTTATCATGGGCTTCATTGTGACCTGTGAGTACACAATACGCTGTACGCACTGTCTCCCTCTCTTATCCCTAGTCTGTCCTAGTAAACAGGTGGAGGTCTGCGTTGGTCATTGGGTCCCCGGACATTGCTCTATTGTGGGGGGTCCAAGAGCATAGAGACTGAGTCCATCTGCCTCTTGCTTCCTGAGGGACGTTGTCCCCTACGAGGAGGGTTTCGCTCATCAGTTTCTTGAAGTCTAGGGATTCTGGGACGTTGCTCGTCCCTATTTTGTCTGTGCTGCTGCGTATTACCTCGACCAACACGAGAGGGTTATTGCTACTCATTATTTATCTTAAGATTTTGGGTTTGTCTTTCCTGTTGAGCAGCTTGATCTTGTTCCGTTCGCTGTGGACTCCTTGGGTCTTGTGGATTTGGAGGACAATGGGGGTGATCTGGTTGTTGATTTTGAGGAGGGTGAGGGTTTGATGGCAGATCTGGCTGAGAGGTTGGTGCAGGTGGAGCAGGTGGCTGTCCTTGAGCCAACTGAATGACCGCCTCTAAAGCTGTTGTAGCATCTCTTTGCCGACGATCCATGTCCGCCTGTCGTTCGTTCAACTCTCGGCATTGTCAGTCGATTTCCATCTGTTGCATTACCACATTTTCAACCACGTTCTCTTAGTTAGCTTTTAGGGTAGCTAACTCGTCTTACAACATTCCCAAAGTTGTTCGTAAGGTTTCATTCCTCCTCTTCCAATTCCACCTATGGCTCATCCTCCACTACACCTGGATGCAAAAAATGATGAGAATTATAGAACTGAATGCAAGAATTAAAATGACATAATGGTTCGGTCCCAGAGACTGGTAATAACCTACGTCCACTTAGTGTTTTTATTGATGTAGACTCCAAAACCTGCAATCAGCAAACTAGGGTTCACTAAGTTTCACAATTTCCGAAGTTGACTACAAATATCGCGTATAAAGCACTTGTTATCTTTGAATACAAAATATTGCGCCCTCCTTAAATGAATCCTATTTATAGGCTCATGGATGTACATATAGACCGATGGGTCATCCTTAACTTGTGTTACAAGCATAACCAAACGGCAACAGAAATAATGATATTTACATATAAAAATAATCAAATATCTCAGGAATATCTAACTCATAACCATTTATGAGAATGTCTCGATTCATCGGGTAGATTTGGTCGTATGCATATGCACCTCTTCTTTTCCTGCTACCCAGCATTTTCCTTACGCCTATCAAGCAACTTTAATTTCCCCTTGATACTCTGGTCGTTGGTTGACCAAGCCTTCATTAATAGCCAGTCACGTGCTGTCCATGTGCCTCTTAAACATGCCACGTCATCATGCAAATATTTTAGAGAAACAATACCTATGTTAAATGATGACTGGTCATCTGATATACTTGATTAAAAAGCTCGACTTATAAATCGAGGGCGGCAATAGCATGCTGAACGCATGCCAATGTGGCTAGGTCAACCCAGATCTGATTGAAAAGCTCGGTTTATAAGTCGAGGGAGACAATAGCGTGCTCAACGCAGGTCGATGTGGCTAGGCAAACCCAGAAGCATGATATATGCTTGTACAACCCCATGGTCGCTTGAAATATAAAGCGCGAGGTATGCTTGGCTAGCTGTAAGGCTGGTTAAAAAGGGAATAGGGAAAGGGGCCCCCAGTGTGGCTCTATGGCTGCTTATTTAGATTAAATTTGGTATGTTTATTAGCCTTGAACTATCAGTGAATATATGATATAACTAATATTCGACCAACGTGTTGAACGTGAGGTCAGACGACCATCACATTAAGCATGGGGCTAATAAGCAAAGCATGTGGAACGCAGGCTGTGAATGCGAGTTTAGTTTGGAGGGAGCAGTCCCTTCTTGCCTGACAAGAACCGCGAGCTGAGTGCCTGGGTACGCATCTAATTGGGTTGGGCTGCTCGACAGGACTGTTTCCTAAATAGTGTAATTGAAGGCAAGTACAGTTAAGGGTGCGATCCTTACTTTCCCAGCAAGAATCGCAAGCTGAGTGCCCGAGTACCCATCTTACTCGATTGGGCCGCTCAGCAGGGATGTTTCCTGGACCGTGTAATTGAAGGAAAGTGCAGTTAAGGGTGCGGTCCCCACTTGCCAGGCAAGAACATCGAGTTGAGTGCTTGAGCACGCATTTCACTCGGTTAGGCCGTTCGACAAGACTGTTTCCATGGGTCGTATAATTGATTATATGATTAAAACAGACCTCTTTCTAAACTGTGGAACATGTTTACAAATTTATATGGTTGGAATAAATGTATTGGATAATTGTGAAGCATGTGTCTGTTTCTTTTGGATATTGTTATGCCTTGTGAGGTTTTCTTGCTGGGCCTCGGCACACGGGTGTAGGTAAGGAAAAAGAATAGCTAGACAAGCTCTGAGTTGGATAGCTTCAAGGGCGTGGTATACATATACGGCCTGCTCCACTGCCACGGTTGAGACTACTTGCTGGAACTAGGGTTGAACCCTAATTTTACTGCCTAGGCCAAATTTTGTGTTTATGTTGTTTATGTGTCAGTTTATAAACTCATTTGGGATCTCGTGTACGAACCTAAACCTTTTAATGAAATGGTTGATGTTGACCAAAATTTTTAGTACCTAATCATTAGGTTAGTTTTAATTACACAGTTTCAGTCCAAATTACTTGTTTAGTGAGTAAATCACTATTTTAAATACACAGTGTAACGATCCTCAATCAGTAGGGCGTTACAATAATAAACCTTAATAATAAGATGACCAATTAGATCATATTGAACACTTTCTATTAGTTTCTTTTACAATATTAGATCAACTTTTTATTTGTTAAATTGATCTTCGTTTGGTATCTCTACTACTTGTTTACATGTTTCGACTACCTGTCTATATATTTTGACAACTTGTCTAAAAATTTGTCAACCTGTCTAGAAATGTGAAAATGTCTAAAAAAAGCTCAAATAATGCTATATAAAAGTGCATATCATCATTATTGGATACTGATTAATATAATTCAAATAAAACTTTGTTAACCAACCATCACTTGATCATTAAGGATTGAGTGGTGGATATCCTAGTCAATCTATTAAAATGATTGAGTGTCATAATCAACCTTAATAAAAAGATGACCAATTAGATAATATTTAACAATTTCTAGTTGTTAAATTGATCTCATTGTTTCTTTTACAATATTAGATCAACTTTTTGTTTCTTAAATTGATATTTTTTTGGTATTTTGACTACTTGTTTAAATGTTTTGACTACTTGTCTAGATATTTTGACAGTCTGTCTAAAAGTGTGAAAATGTCTAAAAAAAAGCTAAAATAATGCTATGTAAATCTGTATATCGTCATTATTTTATCTTAATTAATATCATTCAAATAAAACATTGTTAACCAACCATCACTTGATGATTAAGGATTGAGTGGTTGATATCCTAGTTAAACTACTAATATGATTGAGTGTCATAATCAACCTTATTAATAAGATGACCAATTAGATCGTACTGAGAAATTTATAGATGTTAAATTGATCTAATTGTATCTTTTACAATATTAAATCAAATTTTTATTTGTTAAATTTATCTTTGTTTGGTATTTTGACTATTATTTGAATGTTTCGACTACCTGTTTACATATATGGACAACATCTCTAAAATTTTGACAACTTGTCTAGAAGTGTGAAAATGTCTAATAAAAAGCTCAAATAATGCTATATAATGGTGCATATCGACACTATTTGATCCTAATTAATATGATTCAAATAAAACTTTGTTAACCAACCATCACTTGATGATTAAGGTTTGACTGTTGGATTTCCTAGTCAAACTACTAATATGATTGAGTGTCATAATCAACCATAATAATAACATGACCAATTAGATCGTATTGAACACTTTCTAGTTGTTAAATTAATCTAACTGTACCTTTTACTATATTAGATCAACTTTTTATTTGTTAAATTGATCTTCATTTGGTATTCCGACTACTTGTAAGAATGTTTCGACTATCAGTCTACATATTACGACAACCTATCTAAAAGTATGAAAATGTCTAAAAAATAACTAAAATAATGCTATATAAAGGTGAATATCATCATTATTGGATCCTATTTAATATGATTAAAATAAAATTGTGTTAACCAACCATCACTTGATGATTAAGGATTGAGTGGTGGATATCCTAGTCAAACTACTAATATGATTGAGTGTCATAATCAACCTTAATAATAAGATGACCAAATTGATTGTATTGAACACTTTCTAGTTGTTAATTGATCTAATTGTATCTTTTACAATATTAAATCAACTTTATATTTGTTAAATTGATCTTCGTTTGATATTTCGACAACTTTTCGAATGTTTCGATGAACTGTCTACATATTTCGACAACTTGTTTGAAGTTTTGATAATCTATCTAAAAGTGTGAAAATGTCTAAAAAAAATCTAAAATAATCCTATGTAAATGTGTATAACGTCATTCTTGGATCCTAATTAATATGATTCAAATAAAACTTTGTTAACCAACAATCACTTGAAAATTAAGGATTGAGTGGTGGTTATCCGAGTCAAACTACTAATATGATTGAGTGTCATAATCAACCTTAATAATAAGATGACCAATTAGACCGTACGAGCACTTTCTAGTTGTTAAATTGATATAATTGTATATTTTACAATATTAGATAATTTATTTTTGTTAAATTGATCTTCGTTTGGTATTTCGACTACTTGTTTAAATGTTTCGACTACCTGTCTATATATTTTGACAACTTCTTTGAAATTTCAAAAACCTATTTAAATATGTGAAAATGTTTAAAAAAATAGCTGAAATAATGTTATATAAAGGTGTATATCATCATTTGATCCTAATTAATATGATTCAAATAAAACTTTGTTAACAACCCATAACTTAATGAATAAGAATTGAGTGGTTGATATCCTAAACAAACTACTAATATGATTGCGTGTCATAATCAACCTTAATTATAAGATGACCAAATAGATCGTATTGAACACTTTCTAGTTATTAAATTTATCTAATTGTATCTTTTACAATATTAGATCAACTTTTTATTTGTTAAATTGATATTCGTTTGGTATTTCAACTACTTGTTTGAATGTTTCGACTACTTGTCTACATATTTCTACAATTTGTATGCGATTTCAAAAACCTGTCTAGAAGTTTAAAAATGTCTAAATAAAGCTCAAATAATGCAATATAAAGGTGCATATCGTCAGTATTGGATCCTAATTAATATGATTCAAATAAAACTTTGTTAACTAACCATCACTTGAGGATTAAGGATTGAGTGGAGGATAACCTAGTCAAACTACTAATATGATTGACGATCATAATCAACCTTAATAATAAGATGACCAAATAGATCGTATTGAACACTTTCTAGTCATTAAATTGATATAATTATATCTTTTATAATATTATATCAACATTTTATTTGTTAAATTGATCTTCGATTGATATTTCGACAACTTGTTTGAATGTATCGACTACCTGTTTACATATTTTGACAACTTGTCTGAAATTTTGACAACCTTTTTAAAAATGTGAAAAATGTCTAAAAATTAGCTAAAATAATGCTATATAAAGGTGTATATCGTCATTATTGGATCCTAATTAATATGATTCAAATAAAACTTTGTTAACCAACCATCACTTTATGATTAAGGATTGAGTGGTGGATATCCTAATCAAACTACTTGTATGATTGAGTGTCATAATCAACCTTAATAATAAGATGACCAAATAGATTGTATTGAACACTTTCTAGTTGTTAAATTGATCTAATTTTATCTTTCATAATATTATATCAAATTTTTTTATGTTAAATTGATCTTCGATTGGTTTTTCAACTACTTGTTTGAATGTTTCGACTATCTGTCTACATATTTCGACTACTTGTCTAAAATTTTGACAACCTGTCTAAAAGTGTGAAAATGTCTAAAAAAAATAGCTAAAATAATGCTATATAAAGGTATATATCATCATTATTGGATCCTAATTAATATGAATCAAATAAAACTTTGTTAACCAATCATCACTTGATGATTAAGGATTGAGTGGTGGCTATCCTAGTCAAACTACTAATATGATTGAATGTCATAATCAACCAGTATACTTAGATGATCATATAGATTGTATTGAACACATTCTAGTTGTTAAATTGATCTTCTTTTGGTATTTCGACTACTTGTTTGAATGTTTCGACTACGTGTCTACATATTTCGACAGCTTGTCTTAAATTTTGACAACTTACCTAAAATTGTGAAAATGTCTAAGAAAAAGCTTAAATAACACTATATAAAGATGCATATTATCATTATTTGATCCTAATTAACATGTTTCAACTAAAACTTTGTTAACCAACCCTCACGTGATGATTGAGGATTGAGTGGTGGATATCCTAGTCAAACTTGTAAGAAGTTTGAGTGTCATAATCAACCTTAATAATAAGATGACCAATTAGATCATAGTGAACACTTTGTAGTTGTTAAATTGATCTAATTGTATCTTTTACGATATTAGATCAACATTATATTGTTAAATTGATCTTCGTTTGGTAATTCGACTACTTGTTTGAATATTTCGACTACCTGTCTACTTATTTCAACAACTTGTCAGCAATTTCTAAAACCTGTCTAGAAGTATGAAAATGTCTAAAAAAAAGCTCAATTAATGCTATATAAAGTTGCATATCTCATTATTAGATCCTAATTAATATGATTGAAACAAAACTTTGTTAACCAACCATCACTTGATGATTAAGGATTGAGTGGGGGATATCCTAGTCAAACTACTTGTAACGCCCTGCTAATTAGGGTTTGTTACCACGTGCATTTAAAATTGGTGCTAGACTCCCTAAACGAGTGATTTGGACTAAACCATGTGATTAAGACACTAAGGGTTCATGTATTAAAAATCTTAGTCAACGAATAAACATTTCCATTAAAAGAAAACTTTAGTATTTACATTAGATCCCAAAATACAAGTTTAGAAATTTGTTTACAACTCAAGGAACACAAACACAAGTCGACCTATGCGACAAAACAGGGTCAAACCCTAGTTTCCCTTGCGATTCCTCGATCGTGGCGGTCGAGCAGACTGCATATGTCACTACAATAATTTTACTTATACATTACGTGAAAATATTACGTATATTTAGAAGTGCTATAAGTATATCCTAATAAAAAAATAAGGCAGCAATTTTACAAGTCTAACACAAAGAGGGGGCAAGTGAAAGTACTTAGCGCCAAATGAAAATGAAAAAAATCACTTGGTTTCCTCTCTCTCTCTCTCACACACACACACACACACACACTTGGTTTCAACCCATCCCTAATTTCTCAACTCCATCACCCTAATCACGCCTCATCTTCTGTCCTCACCTTCATTTTCTCAGTTCCTTCTCCATTCTCCATCGATCTCGATCTCACCGAGTCTATCGACTCTCTCCATCATGCATGCTTTAAAATCCGACCATGACCATGACCATGCCTAGCTAAAGCTATTTATTTAGGCATTTAGATTTGAAATCCGACCACGTCCATGCCTAGCTAAATCTCTCTCTCTCTCTCTCTCTCTCTCTCTCTCTCTCTCGTAGAGTCTATCGAATCTCTTCCTCACATCTCGATACTCTAAAGTCTGACTGAACAACACCACGTTTAGTCTCTCTTCACTCTTTCCCGTTGAGCTGTTGGAGCACACACGAGCATGGAACAACTAAAGCAAGACCCAGGTAACCCAATCACTCATGAAGTTGTTAGTTTCTAGTGTAGTTTTTTTTTCTTTTTCAGATTTCAAATTAATATCAAGAAAGTGTTTTGAATATAATCAATATTATATTGATTATATTTATTTATATATATTTGTTTCTAATTGAAATAACACAGTGAAAATCAAAACTAGAGAGGTTGTAAGCTAGCTAATTCAAACACTCACAGGGCCTCTCTTTCTCACGCTCTCCTCTTTCCCTCGCCTCTCTCAAATTCTCACCTCACTGAAGCCTCTCTCGGAGTAGCTCAAGAGGTAAGACATTTTAATTTTTTTTAACTTTGATTTTGATATTTTGTGTTTTGGTTTGTTAAGTAAAACTTGTTTAGATTTTTGTTTTGGTGTTTGGGTATTATCAGTGGGTATAAGTCTTGGTTTCTCCCCTCTCTACTGATTTGGTTCTTCGGTGCCCTGTTTCGCATTCAGGTAAGTCTCGTCGACTCCTCTCTCTCCGATTGCAAACTTCTATTTACATATTATTAATGAATAATCAAATTTCTGTACATATATAGTACATATTATACAAAGATAAATAATAGATGCTTGTCATCCTTTTTTTTATGTCTTTTATGTACATAAAGAAATGTTAAGAAAGTTATTGAAGCCAATAAAGTCATATCGTATTGAAAACGGGTTATCTTCTCTTTTTTATCCAAATGTGTATATTATATATAGATAAGATATATGAAATTAAATATGCTTTTATATGACAGCTAATTAGATGACTTATGACACTATATTCTTATGAACAAAGTTTTCCTTTTGTGCTGTGTTATTTATTATAATAAACGATAGCTGTTAACATAGTTTGTGTACTTTATTATTTGTTTATATTTGAAATCATTAAAAGTGTAAATAAAACTGCTAATCAATTTAGAAATAAGCACTTGGACATCTTTAAGTACACGTAATGTAGCACACATAATATATGAACAAGCATATGCAATAATGTTTTATTTTATTTTCTGATTCCATATATTCATGTTAAGTCGATAGTCAATCTATAAAATTAGTCTCTCACACTGTGATTCTCATATTTATTTCTTACTTTTCTTTTATATGTATCGTCTCTCCTATTCTCCTATCATGATTTCTTTTAATTAATTGTTTCAATTAATTACCACCTACTGTCTCTCTTGGTTCAATAATAAAAGCAATACTTATATATGAAGATTTGTAGTGGTTCGAGTTGTGATTCACTGAATTTTGGTTTCCTTTAGTGGATTTTAACCATTTTTTATATAAAATATTTGCAAAATAAATGAATGTGCTGTTAATAGAAAATAATTTTGTTTGGTTGTAGGTGTTTTTCACATTTTAATAAATTTGCACCTACTTTTTCTCTATCACTAGAATGGTCAAGAAGCTAAACCGAAATTCTATATTACAATAGAAAGTATTCTTATATAGTTTTAGGTATCTACAAGACACAATATATTATAACTAATATAAATTTGAATTTTTTTTAATACATGTCTATTTGTTGTATTAAGGCTTTGGTGCTCCTTGCCTTTTCAACATTTTTTTTACATGGGTGTATTGTTTGCTTAAAATGATCCAAATTATTTCTCCATGTGTGTTCTTTGTCTTTACTCAACTTATATCAAGAAAACATTTTGAATATAGTCAATACATATATAATTTTTTGTGTTGGATTTGTTTCTAATTGAGAGAATACAAAGATAAAAATTAGAGATGTTGTAAGTGTGAGAATATGGCACTTAATACTTAATGTTTGTGATTTGAGAATACGGATTTAGATTACCTTTTCTTTAGTCCTCTTGTTGGACTTTGTGTATGAAATTTGGATTTTACATATTTGATTTATGCATATTCTATAATCTGATTTTATCAGGCTTTTATTCATGTGAAAATATATAATATTGATTGTATGAGTTTTGATCATAAATAATGAGATTTGTGTTTGGTGCTGTCATATTGCTAATATATGTCTCAATCTTTGTATTTTTATTCTCTTTGTAATATAGTTAAAACTTTTCTGGTTGACTCCCTCCAGGAGAAGAGGCAAGATACTTGGTGTGCAAGCAATCTCTCACGGGAGACTCTTACTTTTGTTTGCATTTTGCAAGAGGTATGCATTTTACCTTTGTTTTAATATTATGCAAATGTTAGAGGAGTTTGAATATCTTAAATATTCATCCATAGTGAAGTAGGTTTCGAGATCATTGTTGTGTCCTACGGTGATAACAGAAGGTTGAGAACTTGTGTGTCTTGGTGAAGTAGGATCTGAGAAATTTGTGTGCTGCGGCGAGATAAGGAAGAAACCATGCATGTTTTTTGAATTAGTTGAATTGATATTGGGAGATGATTAGTTGCTAGTCTAGGGGAAATGGTGTTTGATTTTATATAGACTTATCTAGTATTACTATTTTATAATTGAATTGTGTTTGCTTGGTTTGTTTGATGATTGGTACATCAATTAGATTGTTAAAAACTTACACTTGTAAATGGTGTAATAATCTTTTTGTATAGTTTTTGAGGTCCTTTTTAGTTGTATTGCAAGCAACTCTGCTTGAGTTGCTTCTCTTTTTAGTGTCCTTTTGCTTATTAAAGAAACCAAAAAATCATTTTGTGTTGGCACTATAACAAAATCGGGTTTTAGAGACGATTTTTTTTGTCGCTGAAGCTTTCTAAATCCTCGCTATATCGAATAGTGATAATGAAATTTTCGGTAAACTTCCTCTCAAATACTTTGTCTCTATAGCTGAACTATAGAGATGACATTTAAAATTCTCGCTATTGCTCAGTAATAGAGAGGAAATTTTAATCACTATTTCATAGAATATTAGGCTGATATGCATATATATATGGTATGCCATTAAACCAACTTTTTTCTACTTCCTTGGTGATGTTAGACTGTCATTTGGTGAGTGACTTTATGCAAAGAGTAGCAGCAAGTCTTTTCAACTAAGTAACATTAATGGATTTAATTCACAATTAAATATTTTAATACCAAGACCAAGTCTAGTACCAGAAGAAAGAAAACCCCAATACTAGACATTTATCAAAACATATAACAAAATAATAATAGAATAAATCAAGTGAGAATTGTGTTTTGTTTTATCAAAAAGAAAGAAATGGGGCCTAGTTCCATTACCCAAGTGTGTAAACTTTGTTGAGACCCATGATTTAGTTTCTACGCCATTAATTTTTTAATGCTTTCCACTATGAATTGTGATAAGGTATTTCTTTTGTTTCCAAATGATCATGCAGTTGAGTTTTTAGAGATCTTGAATTTGACTGATTTACTTGTGGCTTTTCTTGTTGTCGCTGTACATGTTTAATGGAATAGTTAAATCTTTTTGTAAGATAGCATATGTTTTTTTGAAAAATTATGGTCTTTGATCACTCTAATTACAATGTGATTGAATCCTATATTGCTTTGTTTTTTTCTTTCACTATTAATGGAAATTATGAAGAATTGTATTGCACAGAGATATTCTTTAAATCTCCATAGAGTTATCTGTGTTTTTTTCTCTTCTGTATTTTAAATTATTTCATCTCCCTTTATGGGCTTATTTTCTTGTTGTATTGCCTCCTAGTGATCGAACTTTATTGGATGGAAATACTATTTAATATTTTATTGTCTAATTGTGAATTGAAATATATATATATATATATTGGATTAATCTTTGCGTTGTGGCTGTTAAAATTTAATGTGTCAAAATTTGACAACAAAATAATGCTACATTGAACTCATAATGATTTTGCCAGTGAACAGTTTATTTGGTTTAAGTCTACTGATTATATAAATGCAATTTAGGTATGTAGTTAAGTATATGCTTTTTTCATCATTATTATTATTACTAGGTCGCATGTGAACTTTTGAAAATGAGTGCAGATATATGATGCAACCTTGGTAATTTTTTTTTCTTTAAGCGTGTTAATTATATTTGAGATTTAAATACGTTCGTTTCTATTTTTTGGTGGATAAAAGAAATGTCTTATCTTTATGTTTTTTGGTTTTTGTGGATGCAACCTTGAAGTTTGTTTGTTTGTTTTTTTTTTTATTTCTATTGATTTTAATACTTATGATTATGTTTTTTTTAATATTAACATTTTACATTGTTTTTGTTTTTAAATGTTATAAGACAACCTGCTCCTACCAGTCATTTTTTTTATTATTATTTTTGTTGTTAAGTAATAGTTTACAAGGTAGCAGTTTGTAGGCAAACATTTTTTAAAAAGAATTTATCTGTCATCCTTAACAAAAATAAAAAGCTCATTATTGAATAGAATGTAAGAAAATAATATTAGCTGTTAGATACACACTGGATTTGTAAACATAAATGAGATGAAAACTTCTAAAATCAATTTCGAGCTTTTGTTTCAATCGTTGTCGTGTCTCTAGTTAGTTTTTTGGTTTTTATATTTTATTAAGTTTTTTATTTATATTTCTATTTGATAGTTTTATTTTGGTATAATTTATGCGTTTATATTTATATAGATATTATCAATTGGATATTATAGACTTGTGAAAATGGTAAATCAATTTATTTTATTGATGGATATTTTAAGAGCCTCTAATGTTAGACATAGAGCCTGATTTTGATGTTATAGTGCTTGTAGTCTCTTCTAGTTTTGTACAAGTTAAGCATTGTCAAATAACCTTAATAACCTTTCATATTGGTAAAATAAATATTCCACTAGAAACCAAAATAATTATACTACCAAATCATACACATCAAAACCAACACAAACAATTTCTTTATCTCTCCCCACTTAAATGAGTCAAATAACAACAATATCAATTTCTTTTATTTAAACTATTAACATACAACAATTGAGAATGGATGCATTTATATAAGTAAATATCATCACTAATAACTAAATAGAAATCATTTTCTTGTAAATGGAACCAAGCCACTTGATATATGTAGTTTATTATTGGAATATGATTCTTTTTGACATTTTGCAGAAATAATTCTTGTGACATTAGAATAACCAAAAGCCCTTAAATAACCTTTTCTACAATATATCTTACTGGTTTGAGCAGAAATTAGTCACCATGTGTATAACAACTCATTAGAAACACTATATAATCAGCAATCAACTAAAAAAAACTGTTACTTAAATTTTAAAATAGAGTAAGAAAACTATGTATAGTTCTTGGTATGAATTAAGTTACTCAAAAGTATGTTTGAAATAAGTGAGCTACTCTTTAATGTATAGTTCTTGTTAGGTTTATAAACAACTAAATTATATTTTGGTTGATACAAGTATGTATCCACCATTAGATATATAGTCTTATCAAAATTTGGCTCTTTTTGGTTAGAACAGGATAATTAAGTTGGTGATCATGTTGGACGAAAATTGGCTATCCTTCAATAGGTAATAAGAATTAATGATTTAATTAGTATGAGTTCAGAAAAATTAGTAACTTAATATATTTATTACTAATATATTATAAATATGAAATTGTCTTCAAATCATAAAACCTCAGATGACAATAAAGAAGGTGCTAAGAATTTCGTAAAAATAGCAGAAAAGCAAGCTCTTTATCTAGAAAAGTTATTGTCTCCATGCAAAGTTTGTCGAAACTTAAGTCACCAATATGTTAGCATCTTGTATGAACACTTGGTCATTTATGGGATTGATCCAACATACAAAATATGGTTTCATCATGGGGAAGAATTATCAAGAAATGATGATATAGAGGTAATGGAAACCTTCGATTCTAACAATTTGTTTAGGACTACAAATATTGATGGTTGTGATTTTGAAGGTCAAGATGACACTTTTATGGAAAAGATAGAGGATGCAGACACTCCGTTGTATCCTAAATGCACTAAATATACAGAGTTATCATTAATTGTTGCATTGTATAAGCTTAAAACTACTAATGGATGGTCAGATAAAAGTTTTGATGAAATGTTAATACTTTTGAAAGATATGTTTCCTTCTAATAACGTGATCCCTAAGTCTATGTATGAGGTTAGAAAATTTCTTCGATTATTTGATTTAGGATATGAAAATATTTATGCATGTGTTAATGCTTACTGCTTGTTTAGAAAAGATAAACAAAACTTGCAAGAATGTCCAACGTGTGGAACTTCACGTTGGATATCAGACAAATTGACAAAGAAGGTTTGACATGGTGTCCTAGGAAATATTTTGAGGTACTTTCCTATAATCCCTAGGTTGAAATGAATGTTCATGTCTAAAAGAATGGCAAAGGAGTTAAGATGGCATCACAACAATAAAAGTTGTGATGGAAAGATGCATCACCCAGTGGATTCAGTAGCATGGGAGCTAGTTAATGAGAATTGGCCTTCATTTTCAAATGAAGAGAGAAATATTAGACTTGTCTTGTCCACAAATGGATTTAACCCATTTAGTAATTTGAGTTCTAAGTATAGTGTTTGGCCTGTGTTGTTGGTTATGTATAACTTACCCCCTAGTTATGCATGAAACAAGATAATATTTTATTATCAATGTTAATTCCAGGACCCAAGCAACCTGGGAATGACATTGATATATACTTAGAAACTCTCATAGAGGACTTGAAATTATTATGGAATGAGGGAGTTAATGCTCATGATGCATTTGATAATACAAATTTCAAGTTGAGAGCTATTTTTTTGGGGGACAATCCAAGATTTTCTAGCATATGGGAACCTTGCTGGCTGTAAAAATAAGGGAAGATGCAACTGTCTTGTATGTGGTTATGGCACTCATTCAGAGTGGATAAAACATAGCGGGAAGTTTTCATATCAAGGTCATCGAAAATTTCTTCGAGAAAACCATCCATTTCGGAGTAAAGCAAGTTGGTTTGATGGAAAATAAGAGCATGGAAATCAACCAAGAATCATGAACAGGACTAGATTGTTGAACACCTTAAGGTTTTTGTCAATGTTTGGGGAAAATCCACTATGAAGAAAAGGAAACAAACTGATTCAAAATAGATGTGGAAGAAGCGATCCATATTTTTTCAATTACCTTATTAGAAGGTTAGTACATTCTTACAATTTCAATAAAAGATGATAACATATATTATTGTATTTGGAGGAATTTCATTAGTTATCTCTGCAATATTTTCTTAGGAATTATACGTTCATCATAATTTAGATGTGATGCATATAGAGAAAAATGTTTGTGAAAGCACTTGTAATACATTATTCGATGTTGTTGGAAAAAGTAAAGATGAACTTAAAGCTCGCTTGGATTTACAAGATATGGGTATTAGGAGTGCATTGCACCCACAAGAGAGAGGGACTAGAAGCTACCTTCCTGCAGATGTACATACACTATCAAAGCATGAGAAAGAATTATTTTGTAAAAGGTTGTTCTCATTGAAGGTACCTGATGGATATAGCTCAAATATTCAAAATTGCATATCAATAGAAAAATGCAAGCTCATGGGCCTTAAGTCACACGATTGTCACATTTTGATGCAACAATTACTACCAGTGGCTATAAAAGGATTGATGCCTGAAGGCCCAAGAGATGCTATAATAAGATTATGTTCGTTCTTGAATCGAATATGTCAACGAGTTCTTGATAGAGAGAGCATAAAAAAATTAGAAAATAATGTTGTTGAAACACTATGCTTACTTGAGAGATTTTTTCCACCATCATTTTTTGATGTCATGATTCACTTGGTGGTTCATATTGAATGAAAGACACAACTGTGTGGGCCGATCCAATTTTGATGGATGTATCCATTTCAACGGTGAATCTCTTAAACTTAATTGTTTAGTTTATTCTTATTAGCATATCTGGACATTCTATTAATGATATGCTAATGTGTGCTAAATAGATGAATGAAGATACTGAAAGATTATGTCAGAAATCGAGCAAGACCTGAAGGTTGTATTACAGAGTGATATCTTGCAGATGAGTGTGTGAGCATTTGTAATGAATTTTCCAATCATTCAATTGAACAAAACACAAAAGAAGGTCGAAATGAAGAGTGGTCAAATGATGTGATACTTGAAGGTCGTCCAATTTCTGGGAAGAAAGAAATTATACTGACAGATGAGTTGTTAGAAATTGCACATCGATACATCCTGTTAAATACTTCTGTTGTGGAGCCTTTTCTAGAGTAAGTGTATGATATTAGAAATGGTTAATTTTTATATTCAAAATATAGTGATTCTAACTCATTGGTCCAACAAATAAGGATTCACCTTGATGAATTGAGAAAAACAAACAAAATATATGAGAGAAATAGTCGATTACTTCGGAAGAAACATATACAAACTTTTTCATCATGGATGAAAGAAAAGGTAAATTAGTTGCAAACTAACTAAATTATATTAAGTGTTTAAATTTAATTTTGAAAATTAACAATCTCAAACTCGTATTACTATAGGTTGCTATGGATTCATCAAGCAGTGATGAAACAAATTTGTTGAAATGGCTTGCATATGGAACCAGAAAACATGCTGCTTCTTACACTGGATATATTATCAATGGTCAAAGATTCCATATACATGAAATTGAGAAGGCAACCCAGAATAGTGGTATCTCAATTGAAGCAACAACCATGTGTAGATCTAGTGCCAAAGATGTATCTCAAGTTGCTAAT
Source organism: Humulus lupulus (assembly GCF_963169125.1). NCBI lineage: Eukaryota > Viridiplantae > Streptophyta > Magnoliopsida > Rosales > Cannabaceae > Humulus > Humulus lupulus. The sequence goes on from NC_084798.1 coordinate 63,632,145, forward strand.
TTAGTTTCATTCTTTGGGGTTCTAAAGAAGATAATTTTGTTAGATTACCACACAATTCAGATTCCAATTTTCAAATGTGATTGGGAAAATGACCCTAGTGGTGTTAAGGTGGAAGATAGTCTTACTTTAGTTAATCTACACCAAAGTCAATGGTCTGTTGGTACAGACCCTTTTATTTTAGCTTCACAAGCTAAACAAGTCTTCTACTCAAGAAAACATGATTCTTCCAATTGGTATGTTGTGATTAGGGCACCCCTAGAGGATTTTATGACATGGAAAAATATGATCAACAAGAATTCATGCCTATAATTTCAAAAGAAAATACTAAATCTAGGGTGGATAATGTGGTGGAAGATGATCAGTATGTCAGAGATAATTGTGAGGGCATACTAGTTTGATTATTGATGTGCTTTTTGTTTTGTTCAAGTAAATTCTGATCGAGTTTTACTTGACATATAAATTTGTAATCAATGAAAACTTCCGTTTGTATTCTTTCATTGTGAATTTTCTGGATTTTATATTGCACTATTTAATTATTCTGTGTTATCATTTTTTTGCTGCCAAGAGTGACAATGTTTCTTTCTTTCTTTTGGCTCAAGAATTGTATTACAATAATATCTTCATGTTTATTTTGACCTTTATTATAAAAAATTTCGTGATAATCCATAATATGTGATCTATGATTTTATTTTTTATTTTTCATAGAAATGGTTGATTAGAAAAGAAAAAGACTTAGTAAAGTGCAATACATTGCACCTTCATGTGCAAAAGAAAAATGACCCAAGCACATACCCACAGGAAAATTAGTTCAACTCCTCAATGAAAAGAGGAGGAGCCTTTGAAATATTTTGGAAGTGAATGAGGTTGCTGAACAGAACAATACTATCAGTGTGCCTCCAAAAGAAAAGACACATCGTAGAATGGTAGTGAGGGGGGACTCTTCTGATGAAGATGAAGCACCCATAGCTCCCTTGTGACAAGGAGATCTCTTAGAAATATATTTGAAGCTGAACCCCCAATAGACTCTCGTGAAAAAATTGCTACAATACTCACTACAAACCCAATTACTCCAATCTTGGGTTCACCAGCAGCCAACACTAAGTGATCTCTTAAAAGAATGGTTGGAGTAGAAACTAGCCCTTCAAAAGAAAAAAGGAAAACCAAACCAGTAGATGAAGCTCATACAAAAGACCATGCCATCTCACCAATAGCCACAAGAAAATCACAGCGCCTACAAATTCCCAAAAACCCAACACAAACCATTGTTGAAAACTTGCCACAAGACCAAGAACAACCTGAAGAAGTTGCTATCCCTATTACCAAAAAGAAAACGAGAGGCCCAAGTAAAATGAAGTCTATTTCAGTAGATGGTGATGGTCCTTTGGAAGTTAAGTTTAACTCAAAGGGACAGCCGATAGGTACAACATCAATAGCTTTGTCTTCATTTTTGGGTGCACTTGTTAGAGAAATTGTACCAGTCACGATAAAAGATTGGAGAAAGGATACTCTAGGAATGAAAGAGGTCTCGTGGAAATCTATTCAGGTATATATTATAATCATTATATATTTAATTATTTCAGTTTATCACCATGAAATTTGCTGAAAGTCATTTACACTAACATACTAACCTATTATCATTTTTACTAGGCAAGATACAAGGTTGATAAAGATTGGAAAAAGAGCTATATATATATTCAAAAGTATGGCAGATCTTTGGAGAGCTTCAAAATCAAGGCTGGTTACTAAAATAACAAAGGCACCAAATGAAGAAGTAAGACTGAAACATGATAATATTAAATCGACAAATGAGTGGAAAAGTTGTTAGGGAAAAAACTAGTGCTGAGTTTAAGGTACTTTAGTTCTACTTATAATCTTAACTTTATTTATGACTGGGATTAATAGTTTATTTTCATTATTAACTTTGTATTCTTAGGCTACAAGTGAGAAATACAAAAAAATACCGACAAAACAGCTACCCTGCACTTGTAGTCGTAAAGGCTATGCACGATTGATTGATGAATTGGTAAAACAAAATATATTTTGTAGTGGTTTTATGAAATCTGTTTTAGCCTTTTTTTAACTTATTTTCTTTTTTGGATAGATGAAGGATAGTGAAACAAAAACACCACCTTCCAGAGTTGATGTTTGGACCAAGGCACATAAGAAGAAAAATGGTGAAGTTGTAAATTCAGAAGTGCTTGAAGCTTTTGTATGACTTTGTTCCTCTTAACCATTTGAATTTACTTTTAACTACTCATTTTTTTAATACATTTATTGATTCTATTTATTTTTAAAGGATTTGGTTGTAAATTTAAAAAAGATCCTAGCATGTCTTCAACTACAAGTATTAATGAAGACATCCTTACAAAGGTGCTTGGTCTTGAAAAAAATACATACATGAGAGCTTTCGGAAGGGGAGTTACTCGGTCAAAGTTGCAAATCGTATCAGAAAGAGATCACCATATGAGTATGATAGAAGATCAATGCAAAGAATTGAAAGATAAAATGCAACACATGGAGCAACTCATTGTTTCTTTAATGAAAGATCAAGTAAGTATTTTAGGCTGAAACTATATTGAAATGTCTTTGGTAATTATTTTCTTAGATTATTTATATGTTGGCACTCTAAAACAAGAGACAATAAGTATTGTGGCTGAGTTAGTGTAGGTTGAAATTATATTTTTATCTTCACTTTTGCAATTTCATGTGGCTGAATTAGTATTGTTTATTCTCATCATATGATAACTGAATTTCATTGTTTATTTTTTAGGTTTGTTTTTACTTTTAATTTTGATGTTGAATTATTATTGTTCATATCTTGCTTATATTGTAAATAGAATACATTTGTCCAAATTGAGGAGCAATCAAATGCCAATGTTCAATAAGATTCTCTTCATGTTCCTTCTCCTGCGGTAATTATGACACTAATTATATGAAATTGACAAATGTTGAAACTTATTTTCTGAAATATTAGTCACTCAATTCTTATTGTTGTTGCATTTTCTTGTTAGAGTGTCAATAGAAACCCATTATATTAATAATAAAGGAGACTTGTATAATTTTTCATAAGAAGTCATAATAAATAGGTCCGAGATATGTTTGTCTTAGAATAAGTTTTTGCCTTAGAGCCTATTAGGTAAAGTTCTAACATGTTTCTTACAACTGTTAGAACTCTGCTACGATGTTGCTCCGAAGATCTGCACGCACCAACGGAAACGCCTCCAACGCTGTTCCAACGACCAATGAAGCCCCTCCAGTTCGCAGAAGGGGAGTGCGTGCTACTGCTAGCCGCAACGCGCCGGCACCACAAGCTGACAACACTGCGGAGATCGCCAGACTGTGACAACAAGTCGAGGAAATTTTGCAGCAACAACGTCAACAGGCGCAGCCTCAGCCGCAGCAGCAGCCGCAGCCACAGCAAATGGCCTCAGCACCCCAACAAGTTGGTCCATATGGGGGATGGCCAGTGGCGAACTACGCGCCATATCCAGTACCGAATATGGAGCCAGTGTATGAGAGGTTCCGGAAACAGCACGCTCCAAACTTTGAAGGGACTATAGACCCCTTTGAGGCAGAAGAGTGGCTAAGGAACGTGGAGCTGATTCTGACGCACATGAATCTCAGTAATGTGGACCGCATATCCTGCGTCTCGTCATTGCTCAAGAAGGATGCCAGGATATGGTGGGACTTAGTCCAGCAATCGCATGATCTTGCCACCATGACATGGACTCGATTTGTGGAGCTGTTCCACAAAATGTACTACAATTCAGCTGTACTTGCTTCCAGAGTTGAGGAGTTTTCCAATTTGAAGCAAGGAAATTTATCGGTGGCAAAGTATGCTCGTCAGTTCGATCGCTTAGCTAAGTTCGCATCTGATATGGTTCCAACTGATTTTCTGAGGGTGAACAAATTTGTTAGAGGACTTCGACCAAAAATCGAGATGGGGGTTAAGCTAGCAAACCCGGGGAACACTACATATGCCAACGTTCTTGAGACGACAATAGAAGTAGAGAGGTTTCAGGCTAATGTAAGTAAAGAAGAAGCTGGTAAGCCTGAACCTAGACAATAGAGTCAACCTCAGACCAGTCAAAACAGCAACTATAATGGCAACAATCAGTCAGGAAACAACGGTAACAGTCAGAAGAGAAGGCATCCTGACTACAAGCAATCTGACAACGATAAAAGGGCACGACCAAATAATGGGGGAAATAGGCCGGGCTACGTGGAATACCCGCCATGTGCTAAGTGTTAGAAGAAGCATCCTGGAGAATGCCGCGCAAACACAAAGGAATGTTTTAGCTGTGGTCAGGAAGGACACTGGAAAAGAGATTGTGCTCAGCGCAAGCCAGAAGGAAAGAAAGACGATAAGATGGTTCCTGCAAGGGTTTTTGCTTTAACCCAAGGAGAGGCTGATGCTAGCAATAAGGTGGTCACAGGTCAGGTTTCTATCCTCAATAACTTATGCTCTGTATTGTTTGATTCGGGAGCCACTCATTCGTATATCTTGTTAGGAATGATAGAAAAACTAGACAAACCTTGTGAAAGATTTAGAACTAGGTTTGTAACCGAGTTGCCTTCAGGAAAAGTAGTTCTATCATCACGGGTAGTACGAGGCGTACCGATCATCTGGGAAACTCTCATTAATCTCTCCTGCAGCAAGTTCCGACTTATCCCCCAACTCAAGTCTTGATAAGTGATCCGCCACCAAATTCTCTGTACCCTTCTTATCCCGAACCTCCATATCAAATTCTTGTAAAAGAAGCACCCAACGAATAAGTCTGGGTTTAGCATCTTTCTTAGCAATAAGATGCCTGATTACGGAATGATCAGTATACACAATAACTTTGTTCCCCATCAAATACGGCCTGAATTTGTCGAATGCATAGACAATGGCAAGAAGCTCCTTCTCAGTAGTGGCATAATTCAACTGAGCGCCATTTAGTGTTCTGCTGGCATAATAAATAGTCCAAAATACTTTGTCAACACGCTGCCCCAGAACCGCACCCACTGCAAAATCACTTGCGTCGCACATTAACTCAAAGGGCTGGTCCCAATCCGGTGAAATTACTATAGGAGCCGACACCAACTTCTGCTTTAGTATCCTGAAAGCTTCAAGACACTTCTCATCAAACTCAAATGGCACCCCATTCATCAACAAAGCTGATAGTGGCTTAGAAATCCTGGAGAAGTCCTTTATAAATCTTCTGTAAAACCCCGCATGACCAAGGAAACTTCTCACTCCCTTAACTGAAACTGGAGGTGGCAAATTCTCAATAGTAGCAATCTTAGCCCTATCAACCTCAATACCGTTCTTAGACACCTTGTGCCCAAGTACTATGCCTTCATTTACCATGAAATGGCATTTTTCCCAATTCAAGACTAGATTCGCCTCTTCACATCTTCTCAGCACAGCCTCCAAATTCGTCAAACAATTGTCAAAAGAAGACCCCATCACAGAGAAATCATCCATAAAGATCTCAATGCTCCGTTCCACCATATCAGAGAAGATAGCCATCATACACCATTGAAAAGTGGCAGGGGCATTGCACAGACCAAACGGCATACGACGGAATGCAAAAGTACCATATGGGCAGGTGAAGGTCGTCTTTTCTTGATCCTCAGGAGCAATGGCTATTTGATGATACCCTGAATAGCCATCCAGAAAACAGTAATACTGGTGTCCAACCAATCTATCTAACATCTGATCAAGGAACGACAGTGGAAAGTGATCTTTTCTGGTTGCTTTATTCAGTTTACGATAATCTATACAAATCCTCCAACCAGTTACAGTACACGTCGGGATAAGTTCGTTATTGTCGTTTTTCACCACTGTAATCCCTCCTTTCTTAGGGACTACCTGAACTGGACTCACCCAACTACTGTCTGAAATAGGATAGATCACCCCAGCATCTAACCACTTCAAGATCTCCTTCCTTACCACCTCTTTCATTGCTGGATTTAATCGACGTTGTGCTTCAATAGAGGGCTTACTGTCATCTTCCATCAAGATCTTGTGCATAACTGTGGATGGACTTATCCCCTGAATATCTGCCAACGTCCATCCAATTGCCAACTTATGAGTTCTCAACACCCTTAACAATTTTTCCATCTCCTCATTAGAAAGAGAAGAAGACACAATAACTGGTAAAGTCTCCTTCTCACCTAGAAAAACATAGCGAAGATGTGCAGGCAATGATTTCAATTCTAGCTCTGGAGGTTTCTGAACTGATGGTAATGGTCTCTCAGGTCCTTGGCCCAAATCTTCATATTTTCGATTATAAATTGGCCCTTTAGAATTCAACCACTGTACACACTCTTGGACCTCACTGTCTGACTCAGCATCTATATCCCCAATTGTCAAGCTCTTCTGAAGTGAATCCTCTGTAAGATTAATTTCAGCCACCGCTTTCTCTACCAGGTCAACTCTGAAACAGTTGTCATTGACATTTGCAAACTTTAAGGCCTTAAACACGTTGAATACCACTTCTTCGCCCTGAACTCGCAGTGTCAACTCACCTTTCTGAACATCAATCAAAGCCTGCCCCGTAGCTAAAAATGGCCTACCCAGAATGATTGGTACATCCATATCCTCCTCCATATCCAGAACTATGAAATCTGCCGGAAAAATGAACTTATCCACCTTCACAAGAACATCCTCTATGATTCCTCTGGGGTGTTTCACTAATCGATCTGCTAATTGTAGAGTGACTATTGTAGGACTAGCCTCCCCCAAACCAAGTCTTCTGAATACAGACAAAGGCATCAGATTTATACTCGCCCCCAAATCGCACAAAGCATGCTTACATTCAAACTTCCCAATTGTACACGGTATAGTAAAGCTCCCCGGATCTCTCAACTTTTGGGGCAACTTCCTCTGCAATATCGCACTGCACTCTTCAGTGAGCGCCACCGTCTCATACTCCTCCATCTTTCTTTTCTTTGACAGAATCTCTTTCATAAATTTGACATAACTAGGCATCTGCTCTAATGCCTCAGCAAATGGAATATTGATGTGCAGCTTTTTGAATACCTCTAAAAACTTAGAAAACTGTTTATCAAGTGTAGTTTTTCTAAGCCTCTGAGGATATGGAACTTGAACTGGCTGACTATCAACAACTGGAGGACACTTGTTTGATCCCTGGTGGTCTTCAGTAACCCCATTCGCTTTAGTATCTGATTTCTCTCCCAACTCTTCATTCCGAACCACTGACTTTTGTACACTGGGCTGCTCCACTTGCTTACCATTCCTCAACGAAATTGCTTGACAGTTCTCTTTAGGATTTACCACAGTATTACTAGGCAAATTCCCTTGCGGTCTGTTATTAAGCATGTTGGCCAACTGACCCACTTGTGTCTCAAGGTTTCGAATAGAGGATCTGGTCTCAGTCATGAATTGAGTCTGAGTATTAGTGAGGGTCAACAAGGCTGCTTGCAACTCATTAGTCTTTTCTGGTTGATCTTGCGGTCTAGGCTGGTGTGATGATGAGGCTTGATTCATAGGCTGTTGTGGCATGTGCTGCTGGTATGGCCCTTGAAACTGTGACTGTTGGCCCTGATTATTTCTCCAAGAGAAATTTGGGTGATTTCTCCACCCAGGATTATAAGTATTGGAGAACGGATTCTGATAAGGCCTTTGAAAATTACCAACTGCCTGTACCTGAGCCTGATTAACTGGCAGATTACCACACATGTTGGCCGCTGTACACTGTTCATATAAATGAGGCCCTCCACATATTTCACACCCTGATTGCATCTGTATAGCCTGGGCTTGAGCTGAGATCTTGTTTTGTTGCAACTGCTTTGTCAATGAAGCAACCTGAGCAGTTAAAGCAGTTATAGCATCTAATTCATGTACCCCGGCTACTTTTCTCTGTGAAGTGTCTCGTTCGGCAGGCCACTGATACTAGGCATGGACTGGCTAGCATGGCATGGCGCAACCATCGACTGTAAACGCAAGAAGGTGATGTTCGAGACTCCTGACGGCCAGAAACTATGCTTCATGGGACAAGCCTCAGGATTACGCACCCCGTTGGTATCATGTCTCAAAGCACAAAGAATGATAGAAAAAGGATGTCAAGCATTCTTAGCCAGCATCACAAATATGGAAAGGGAGACACCACTTAAGGTTGGAGATGTCCGTGTTATACAAGAATTTCTAAAGGTATTTCCTGATGACTTGCCAGGATTCCCGCCAACTCGGGAAATAGACTTCACGATAGAATTAGCACCAGGCACCGAGCCTATCTCTAAGGCACCATACCGGATGGCACCTACGGAACTCAAGGAGTTAAAGACGCAGCTACAAGAACTCCTAGATTTGGGTTTTATTAGGCCAAGCCATTCGCCATGGGGAGCTCCGGTACTATTCATGAAGAAGGAGGACAGAAGTATGCGGATGTGTATAGACTATCGCGAGCTGAACAAGGTAACGATTAAGAACAAATACTCGCTACCTCGGATCGACGATTTGTTTGATCAACTCCGAGGCGCTACGGTATTTTCAAAGATCGATTTACGATCCGGGTATCATCAGCTCAAAGTAAAGGGAGAAGATATTCCTAAGACAGCCTTTAGGACTCGTTATGGACATTACGAGTTCTTGGTTATGTCCTTTGGTCTTACTAACGCACCAGCTGCGTTTATGGACTTAATGAATAGGGTCTTCAAGGATTACTTAGATAAATTCGTCGTTGTGTTCATCGACGATATCTTAGTATACTCCAAGGATGAAGTAGAGCACGAGGGACATTTGAGGTTGATCTTGATGTGATTGAAGGAGCATCAACTCTACGCCAAGTTCAAGAAATGCGAATTTTGGCTTTCGCAAGTGGCGTTCCTCGGGCACATTATATCGAAAGACGAAGTTGCAGTAGACCCATCAAAGGTAGAGGCCATGAAGGATTGGCCCAGACCAAAAAACGCATCTGAAGTAAGAAGCTTTCTAGGGTTAGCAGGTTATTATAGGAAGTTTGTAGAGGGCTTTTCAAAGATAGCCACTCCGTTCACCAATCTGACACGAAAACAATAAAGATTCAACTGGAATAATAAGTGTGAAGAAGGCTTCCAGTTGCTCAAGGATAAGCTTTGCTCAGCACCAGTACTTAGTGTACCGACACCCAACGATAAGTTCGTAGTCTACTGCGATGCATCAAAGCAAGGATTGGGTTGCGTGCTGATGAAAAATGACAAGGTGATAGCTTACGCCTCACGACAATTGAAGGAGTACGAGCAGCGCTATCCAACTCACGATATGGAGTTGGCAGCGGTGGTCTTTGCATTAAAAATCTGGCGCCATTATCTTTACGGAGAACGGTGCGAGATTTATACGGACCACAAGAGTTTAAAGTACTTCTTTACTCAGAAGGAGCTCAACATGAGGAAACGCAGGTGGTTGGAGTTAGTAAAGGATTATGACTGCGAAATCCTATACCACCTAGGATAGGCGAACGTAGTTACCGATGCGCTTAGTAGGAAAAGTTATGGAAATTTAGCAGCTTTATCCAAAATAGAAAAGCTGCTACAGTAGGAGCTGATCAGTGCCGGAATAGAAGTAGTTGTAGGCAAGCTGGCTAACTTGTCTATCTAGTCAAATCTATTAGAGGATATACGAATTGGTCAGGGACATGACGACACACTAGCAGTACATATGGATGCAGTCAGAGAAGGCAAGGCCACAGATTTCTCAATATATAGCCAAGGATTATTGAGATATAAGGATCGGGTATGCGTGCCAAATGATCAAAGTATTAAGAAGACGATTCTGGAAAAAGCGCACAGCACCCTGTACTTAGTTCACCCAGGGTCTACCAAGATGACTCATGATGTTAAGGCAGTATATTGGTGGCCAGGGATGAAGAAGGACATAGCAGAGTTTGTATCTAAGTGTCTTATATGCCAGCAAGTGAAAGCAGAGCATCAGCGGCTTGCAGGCTTATTGCAACCGCTTAGCGTACCAGAATGGAAGTGGGACGATATAGCTATGGACTTCGTAACGGGTCTGCCAAGGACGAATACGCAACATGATTATGCTTGGATAGTAATAGATAGACTAACCAAGTCGGCTCATTTCCTGCCTGTTAAGACTTCATACACGGCAGACCAATATGCAGACATCTATATCCAAGAGATTGTACGGTTGCATGGAATCCCCAAGATGATAGTGTCAGATAGAGGATCGGTGTTTACGTCAAGATTTTGGGGAAGTTTACAACAAGCTATGGGTACTAAGTTAAGTATTAGTACATCCTTTCATCCTCAGATAGATGGGCAGTCCGAGCGTACGATTCAGATTTTAGAGGATATGCTACACGCGTGTGTACTTGATTTCGGAGGATCATGGAACAAGTATTTGTCGTTGATAGAGTTTTCCTACAACAACAGCTACCAGTCAATGATCGGGATGGCACCTTATGAGTTGTTATATGGAAGAAGGTGCCGATCACTGTTAGACAAGCTCAAGAAGCAGTAGCGCTTATTAGACAGCGTATGCTTGCTACTCAAAGCCGTCAGAAAAACTATGTGGATGTCAAGTGACTCGATGTGGAATTCCAAGTTGGAGATCAAGTCTTCCTGAAGATATCTCCTATGAAAGGTGTCAAGCGGTTCGGGAAGAAAGGCAAGCTTAGTCCCCGATTCATAGGTCCTTTTGAGATATTGGACAAAGTTAGGACAGTTGCGTATAGAATAGCCCTACCGCTTGCACTAGCCGATAGTCACAACGTGTTCCACATCTCGATGTTACGCAAATATGTGTCAGACCCATCTCACGTCCTCAAGTACGATACAATAGCACTCCAGAAAGACTTAAGTTACGAGGAACGACCGGTTAGCATCCTAGATAGGGGGATGAAGCAGTTACGGTCGAAGAGCTTTCCAATAGTCAAAGTCCTATGGAGTAATAGATCTGAACGAGAGGCAACATGGGAGTTGGAGGAGGACATGCAAGGCCGGTATCCAGAGTTATTTGGTAAGTAAATTTCGAGGACGAAATTCTTTTTTTAGTAGGGGAGAATTGTAGAGTCCAAGAACTTTACTTAGCTAAGTTAGATAGTAGTATAATAGTAATAATAGTATTATCTTTATGACTGTGGATTTTGGTTCAGACCGGGATTTATTTGGACACTCATAGTAGTACTTGTAGATTTTCTAAGTTTAACCTATAGTTTAGGAATATTAATTTTAACCTAAGGTTTGATTAATATGACTGATATTGAGGATAATATTTAATATACTATAAGGTTTAGATAAGAACCAATTAGATAATAGCACATGTTATGTATGGGTTTATTTATGATTAAGTATTTTGAGGATTAAATTTATTAAGGTAAAAGATTTGAATACTCTAAGGTCAGTCAGCAACTTTGAAAACGTTAGAGGGCTTAGTCAAGGCTGTTTACTCAATTTAAATTAAGCTAAAAATGTGTAATTTTGTGTTTAAATAATCAGCGTATGCCGATATATCGCAGCTATAGGGGGCGATATATCGCAGCACGAAGATACGAAAAAGACGAAATGTTGCACGATTGCCTCGTGCATACTGGCCCGGGCGATATATCGCCTATAGGGGGCGATATATCGCCCCTCTCAGCATATTTTGAAAGTTTTCAAAAACGTTCTCCATTCAAACCTTCAACCTCTTGATGAATCCAGCATCTGTTTGAATGAGTCTTCAGCCTCTGCTGAACGATAATTCAAATTATTTTCACTTAAAAGCCATTATTTTTATTCAAGTCAAATGAAGATCTTTTCATTCCTAAACTCTATAAATAGAACCTAGTACCCAGCCATTTATTCATCTATTACTCTAAGTTCAGAGGCTGCAAGTTGCTAGGTGAGTGTGAGAGTGTAAACACTTGGGCTGGGAATTATAAGCTTGACCATTATAAGCTTATCAAACACTTGGGAAAGTAAGGTTTATTCACATTTCAGTTCAAGGTTTAGATTGGTCATATAAGTCTTCAAGGTATTTCCAAACTCTAGTCCATTTCTGTATTATGTTCTTTAAAAATTCTCATAGTCTTCTACTCATTCTAACCTTATTCTTATTCTTGGTTAGGAAATCCAAGTTCTTAAGCACAAGGTTTTTGGTAAGTATATTTTGATAGCATGGTCCCTTTTTCACTTTCATCCCTTTTCTTCAATATACTCACCATATTATAAATGGTTTTTAGGAGTGTTCCAAGGTCCCAAATCAGTTCTCATATCCCAGTTATTTTGGTAAGGAAAATAGGATAGGATTTATGTGTTATATGCTTTTATATGTTATCTTATGATTTTATGTTATGTAATATGTTATGTTAAGTATGATTGTAGACTTGGGCATATGACCTATATGACTAACAAGCCCCAAATAGATTATGGGCATATGACTTGCTTAGCTAGCAAGACCCCACTAATCTAATGGGCATATGACTTGCTTAGTTTATGGGATCCCAAGTAATAATGGCCATTATAGTATGTATGTGACATAAGTGTTATGGTATGTTTTTATGTTGCATTATGAATTTTTATGTATATGGCTATATGTTACATTTTCCTTGCTGGGCATTAGGCTCACTCCTTTTTGTTTATATGTGCAGGAAAATAGCTTAGTGGCGGGAAAGGTTCTTGGAAGCTTGGGGAATGTGTATTGAGGCGGAATGGATTCAAGGAGTCGAGAGTTTCGGTTTCGAGGATGAAGTCTTTATTTATGGTTTATGTGTATTTTTCCGCACCTATTTATGTAATCTCTTTTCATTACAATTAAGTTATGTTTCTTTTTTCAAATAATGGGATCCCATATCCTAACTTCAATTTTATTTAAGTTTAACATTTCCTTTTTACAAGTTTTAATAAAGTTATGATCTTTTCGCTTGTAAGTTTTGTTAAGGATTAGTGTTTATGTATAGTTTTCGTTAATGGTCCAAAAGTCTAGAGTAGTTGGGTCATTACAACTTCCTTGACCAAATCCTAAACTCAGGTCTAGTAGTCATAGTGAGATGTTTGGTTTTAAATAACTTGGTTATATGGGATTTATAGAGTTGTTTGGTAGTTGCAAAGCATTTATCCACATATTGCTTTATTTTTTACTAACAAATCTTGTGCTTTCTCTTTTGCAGATTCAGAGATGTTTAGGGAATTCAACTCCTCTCTTGCCCCAAAGAGGAAATCTGGGGAAGGAAGTGGCTCCACCCCCCCGAGCAAAGTTCCAAGGACTACTCCGACCAGCCAAGGGAGACAACCCGAGGAGTCGATCGCAATCCCGCAACTGACCCCTTCCTCACTTCCTCCCTCTGCGAGCCTAACCCCTACTCGTCTAACTGGCTTGAGCGAGGCCCTTCACATTGCTGGTAATATTGGGAAGGAACTGCTTGACTAGACTCTCCATGATCCTTCAACGATTCAAAGCTTTGAATCCTTACCTCGACTTAGTGTTGAAGTCGTCTTACAAAGAGGGCTCACTCAGTTGATGAATGTAAGTATTCTATGACAAGACAGTTTTTTATTAATATTTTTACTTGTAGTAACCTCCTGTTTTCCACGCAGTCGCTTATCACCATCAGTCACGCTCAGCACCGAGTAGTAGACTATAAGGAGTTGATCAAGGTCCTAAATGATCAACTAGTGGATGCTCAAGCTAGAGTGGAGACTTTAACTTCTTCGGAAAAGGATCTCAAATCCAAGGTGGAGCAGGCAGAGAAGACCGTGGCTGAGCGGGATGAGTCTCTTAGGGGGCTGACTGAGGAGAACCAAAACCAAACCCAAATCAACAAGTCGTTGACCGATCAGCTGGAGAAATTGACTCGTGAAAACGAGGAATTGACTCGTGAGAATGAGGAGCTAAGGCGAGAGAAAGAAGTTGATCTTGCTCGCTACGAGGAAATCTGCTTCAACTACTTTTACCAGGTGTGGAAGCTGAACAAGCCTCTCAACCTCGACTTTCTCACAGAGGAGGCCGAGGCAGAAGAGCTTGAGAAATGTGAGGCAAAGGCTGCTGAGGAAGTAGCTAATCCTGCTGGCACTACACCTTTTTCCCCCACGCTGTCATTCCGACTGGAAGAAGTAGCTGATGCTAAGGAAGGTGTTGATCAACCTGCCATAGCCGACTAGTGAGCTCCCATCCGACCAGAGAGGCCTCCATCCTACCGGAGAGTCTATCATCCGACTAGCTGACTAGTAGACCTTTATTTTGCATTTTGCTACTGCAGTTTTGCTCGTATGGCCGAGCTATGAACACTTTACTTTTATAGAATTAATCATTTAAAAGTTTTATTACATAGATGCCTTATATTTTCATGTGAGTACTTAGTTTTCTAACTTAGAAATTCTAGACATTTCATAAGTCCATACTAAGTATACTTTCTCACACTCTTGTTGCTCTAACATTTTATGAGCATAATGTTTATTGTCACACGAATATCTTCTTCTAACTTAAAATTTTGAAAAAATTCCAAGTTAATTAAGCTTTATAAAACAAGTTAGCTTAACGACTCTTTCAACTTCAAAAACTTACAAGTCAGCCTGAAAACAAATATATTTGCTCGTGTTCTTATTGCTTGTGTTGAAGTGTATACCAGTATACCCTATGTGCCCCCCAAGTGATTGAGGGTTGAAAAATCCTTGATCACTTGCTACTTGACCGAATTTTTCCGAGCAGTTAGTACTCGTGAAACACATTGAATATACAAAAGATATTTCAGCAGTTAAACACTGCAAAAACATGCAACTATTTAAACGTTGGTCATTCATCTGATGGATACTGACCAGTTGAACACTGCCCGATATTTCTTTTAGAAAACCTTTTTTTGTTTTAAGTTGTAATGACAGTTGAACACTGCCAAAGCAAGAATAATCAACACATATGCAAAATTTGTAGCAAGATTCGACCGCGCTGCGCATGATCTCTTTTATTACTTGTAAAAAAAAAAAGGACAAAACGTGTCTAATTATGAGTCTCAAACAAAATAACATTGTTCAAAATAACATGACTGGTTAGCAAATAGCCAGTTCACAAACAAAATTAAATAACAAGTTAAACACTTGATACAAAGCTACTACTCTGTAAGCAGTATTTATTGATAATATTTCCTCAAGTGCTCGCCATTCCAATAGTTCCTGATTAGCTCTCCATTTAATCGAGCAAGTTTGTAAGTGCCGGGTGGCAAGACTTGCTCAATTTGATACGGTCCCTCCCAGTTTGGTCCTAGTACTCCAGCCGCTGGGTCTCTGATGAACACCTTCCTGAAGACCAAATCTCCGACCTGGAACTTTCGATCTCTGACTTTGGAATTAAAATAGCGGGCCACCTTTTGCTGACGAGCAGCTACTCTCAAGCTTGCTTTTTCTCGTCTCTCCTCAAGGAAATCTAAAGATTCAGCTAGCAACTGGTGATTCTCCTCTTGGTCGTACATGGTCCTTCGATGAGATGGTGGGTCTACTTCCACAGGTAACATGGCCTCATACCCATATGCCAAGGAAAAGGGGGTATGACCAGTTGCTGTCCGGCCAGTAGTCCTGTATGACCAAAGGACTTTTGGTAATTCTGCCGCCCAAGCACCCTTAGCTCGCTTTAGACGCTTCTTTAGAGTATCCTTCAAAGTTTTGTTTACGGCTTCAACTTGCCCATTGGCTTGTGGATGGGCTACCGAGGAGAAGCTTTTTGTGATGCCATGCCGAGTGCAGAAATCGGTAAATATGTCACTGTCAAACTGAGTGCCGTTGTCAGATACTATCTTCTTGGGCTTATATTCTTAACCACAAAGTCTAACACTTTCTTTGAGGTGATCGTGGCTAGTGGTTCGGCTTCGGTCCACTTGGTGAAATAATCCACAGCTACCACTGCAAACTATACTCCTCCTTTCCCTTTGAGTAATTTCCCGATCAGATCAATGCCCCATACTACAAAAGGCCATGAGCTCTACATTTGCTTCAAGACATTCGAAGGCGCCCTGGGTACTTTAGAAAATCTTTGGAATTTATCGCACTTCTTCACGTATTCCATGGAATCTTCATTCATTGTAGGCCAGAAAAATCCTTGCCGCAAAATATTTTTAGATAGACTCTGTCCCCCAGCATGATCTCCACAGAATCCCTCGTGCACTTCAGCCAATAAGTTTTTTGACTTGTCGGGTGCTATGCACCTGAGTAGAGGAAAAGAGTACCATCTTCTATACATCACCCCATCCATCATAATGTACCTAGCAGCTTGCCTCATAATCTTCTTTGCTTCATTACGATCATCTGCGTGGATTCCTTGCTCAAGGTAGGCAATGATGGGTGTCATCCAAGTGTCAACTATTGTGATGGGCATGGCTTCGTGTTCATTAATGCTCGGCTCTGCCAAGTATTCCACTGGTACTATATTCAGAGTTTCAGCATCTTTTGCACTAGCTAGTTTTGCTAGAGCGTCTGCGTTAGAGTTCTGCTCCTGTGATACTAGCTTAATAGTACACTCCTCGAATTGTGCTAGCATATCGTTGGTCTTATTCAAGTACGCCATCATGCGTAGGCCCCTTGCTTGATATTCCCCTAAGACTTGGTAGACCACCAATTGGGAATCACTGCTCACTTTAACCAATCGAGCACGGACATCTCTAGCCAAGCGCAAGCCTGCTAGGAGGTCTTTATACTCCGCCTCATTATTAGAAGCGTTGAATCTGAATCTTAATGCGCAGTGAATTTGGTGCTTCTCCAGCGTGACTAATATAATTCCTGCTCCCGAATGATGTTCGTTTGATGACCCATCAACAAAAAGTTTCCAAGCAGGTAGATCCTTTCTCTGCCCAGTTACACGCTCTTGCTGGTCGAGAATATCAACGATCCCGGTACATTCAGCAATGAAATCTGCCAAAGACTGACCCTTGATAGCAGATCTTGGTTGATACTTGATTTCGAATTGGCCCAATTCAACCGCCCATTTAAGTAGCCGACCAGATGACTCCGGCTTCTGCAAGACTTGACGTAGGGGCTGGTCGATAAGGACTTTAATGGGGTGTGCCTGGAAGTATGGTCGCAACTTGCGGGATGCAAGTACCAAGCAATAACCCAACTTCTCGATCATGGGATATCGGGATTCTGCTCCTATCAATCGCTTACTAACGTAGTACACCGGATGCTGCACTTTATCTTCTTCTTGTACTAGAGCGGCACTAACAGCGTGTTCTGTGACTGCTAGGTAAATAAATAGGTCTTCCCCATCAACTGGCTTCGAAAGAACAGGAGGTTGAGCCAAGTGTTCCTTTATGGCCTGAAAAGCTTGCTCACATTCTACCGTCCATTCAAACTTCTTGTTTCCTCTAAGCAGGTTAAAAAACGGGACACACTTGTCCGTCGATTTAGAGATGAACCTGCTTAGAGCAGCAATCCGCCCAGTCAAGCTTTGCACATCCTTAATTCTGGCCGGAGACTTCATTTCTACGAGCGCCTTTATCTTTTCTGGATTTTACTCTATTCCTCGGGAGTTTATAATAAACCCAAGAAATTTTCCAGAACTTACTCCAAACGAGCATTTGAGGGGATTTAACTTCATGCTGTACTTTCTCAGTACTGCAAAGCATTCCTCCAAGTCTCGTATATGTCCTTCAACTTCCTTTGACTTTACCAGCATATCGTCTACTTACACCTCCATGTTCTTGCCGATTAAGTCACGGAACATACCATTCACCAAACGCTGGTAGGTGGCTCCCGCGTTCTTCAATCCAAATGGCATAACTTTATAACAGTACAACCCTATGTCTGTTCGGAAACTGGTATGCTCTTCACCGGGAGGATGCATACTAATTTGATTATACCCCGAATAAGCATCCATGAAGGACAATGTTTCATGACCAGAGGTTGCATCCACCAACTGGTCTATTCTTGGCAAAGGAAAACAGTCCTTTGGACATGCTTTGTTCAGGTTGGTAAAATCCACACAAGTCCTCCATTTTCCATTGGACTTGGGCACTAACACTGGGTTTGAAACCCAAGCAGGATAATATGCTTCCCTTATAAACCCGTTTTCCTTTAGCCATTCAACCTCCTCCTTGAGAGCCTTTGCTTGATCTTTTTCAAGCAATCTTCTCTTCTATTGCATTGCTAGATAGCTTTCATCCATGTTGAGCACGTGGCTGATCACAGTTGGTGAGATACCCACCATATCCTTGTGAGACCAGGTGAAGACATCTTGATTCCTTTGCAAAAATTCTATCAGCTATGCTTTTACTTCTGTCTTCAACTTTTTTCCAACTTTGACCCCTCTGGTCGGGTCATTCTCATCTATTGAAACCTCCTCTAACTCCTCGGACGGTCCCACCTCACTTTCATAATCCCCAAAACGAGGATCAAAGTCCCTTCCCTCACTTTGGGAAACGCCCTATTTGGTGACTTCATCACCGGATGGGGCTTGTTGTTCTCTTAAACCAAGAGTGCTTTCTTGGCCAAACTCTTCTAACATTTCTTCCTGATCGGCTACGACTGTGAAACTTTGGTCGACATCCATCTCGTCTACCTCCTCTCTCTCGGCACATACAATCATGTTTTTTTCTTTGGCCCCCTTTCTTGCTTTAGCTACCGAGGCATTATAACATTCCCTAGCCTCTCTCTGGTCTCCTCGGATGCAACCTATGCCTGCACTGGTCGGGAACTTCATAGAAAGGTGCCATATAGAGACTGCCGCATGCAAGGTTGTGAGTAGTGGTCGACCAATAACCACATTATAGGCAGGCGGGCAGTCGACTATCAAAAATTCTGTCGTAACTGTCTTATGCTTGGGAGCATCCCCCGTCGTGACTGGTAACTTGATCGTTCCAGCTGGTGACAATCCTTCTCCAGTAAATCCATAGATGACTTGAGAGCATGGCTTCAAGTCATTGATAGATATCTTTATCCTTCCAAAGGATGATTTATAGATAATATTTAAAGAACTCCCTGTGTCGACCAGGCATCTCTTCACCTTCATATTTGCTATTTGGACTGTCACGATGAGAGGGTCATTATGAGGATATCTCATGTGTCGTGCATCATCTTCAGTGAAAGTGAGAGACTCACTTTTGTACCGTGGGTTCTTCGGAGGCCGCTCCTCTACAGTCATGACCTCGGATGTTGATGCTGCGTCCAACTCATGTCGGAGTGTTCGAGCATACCTCTCCCTTGCCTTGTTGCTATCCCCAGCCAGATGTGGACCTCCACATATGGTGTCAAGAGTGAAGTCCACAGGCTCGGGTTGCAAAGGTGAGGATCACTGTCGCTTAAACCCGGGATTATTGTTACTTCCCTCTCCTTGGGTCTTTTCTGGTCGATATTTTTTCAATTTCCCCGACCGGAGGATAAACTCTATCTCATCCTTGAGATGATTGCATTCATTCGTGTCGTGACCATAGTCTCCATGGAAATGACAGAACTTGTTCAAATCTCTCTTACTCATCTCCTTCTTGATGGGTGGGGGTTTCTGGTAGGGGACCTCCTGATGACTTGTGAGATATATCTCCGCCCGGCTCACCGAAAGAGTGGTGTAATTGGTGAACCGAGGTTCATACTTAGTTGGCTTGTCGCTTGACCCTGACTTAGCCTTCTTTTCATTGTGTCGGCCAGACCCGTTATTCCCACGTTTCTTACCACCACTTTGATCATTTCCACCATTCTTAGGAGGATCAGTTGATCCGCTCAGATTGTTCAAGCTCTTCTTTCCCTTCTCAATCGCATCATCCAATTTCATATACTTGTCCACCTGGTCAAGAAATTGTTGTAACGTCGAAATTGGGTTGTGATGAATAATGTCCCACAAAGGACTCCGATAGATTATGCCAGAAGAAATTTCCACCATCTTCCCCTCATCTCCAACTGCAGTAGCTCGGTTAGCTTCTCTCATGAACCTTTGTATGTAGTTCTTGAGAGATTTGTCCTTCCCTTGCTTAATATCTGCCAAGTGATTGGCGTAAACTAGAGGGGTCCGAGCAGCATTGAACTGCCTGCAAAACTCTTTCCTGAAACTTTCCCAAGAAGTGATGGAATTTGGCTTAAATTTCCAATACCACTCCTGGGCAGTGTCGGACAATGTAGTGGGGAAGACTCTGCACCGATAGTCATCACTCACTCGAAGCAGCTCCATCTGGTCTTCGAATTTCCCCACATGCCTTATCGGATCTGCCTTTTCTGTATAAATTGGCAGTACCGGTGCTTTGTACTTCGCTGGTGGCTGGGCTGCTCTAATTCGAGCATAGAATAGGCTACCACTCCTGTGGTCTACTGGATCGATTGCAGAAGGTCGTTTCGACAGACCCTCAACAGCTGCTGTCAGAGCATCAAGCTGGGCTTGGATGTCTGGGGCCACTGCTTGGGACTCATTCTCGGGACCGTCTGGTCGAGCGCTCCTATCCGGCACACCATTATCAAGTATTTTTACTTGACTGGTAGGTCGGTTCAGATCTCGCCCTTCGACCGGAACGATCCTTCTTCTGTCAGCAATGACGTCTCTTAGATCCTTCTGAGAGGTATGCCTCCCTAACCGATCAAACACCGTACTCCGAGTTTTTTCGGAAGGCTTGCCGTGCGTGACATGCTCTTTGCCACTGCGCTGCTGGTTGGGATGCAGTGGTGGCCTTCCTATCTATGATGGGCGGTCTTTTCCTCCTCGATGGTTGTTATCATTCTTCTCCTTCGACTGGTCAGTGTGATGACTATCAGCTTCATCACGACCATGCAAATCTTTGAAGTGTGAAGTTTCTTTACCCCGAGGAGCTCCATTTTGCTCCTGCTCAGGTGGAGTTTTCTTGCTACTCGATTTGTGACTTCCAAATTTAGAAGTCTCTGATCGGTGGCTCCTTGAGGGGGTTCTGGAGTTCACCCTTTGGGTTGAGGTAGTGCCCGATCGGACCCCATCTTCTTCCCGACCAGGTGGGTTACTACCACTCCTGTTTGGCCCTCGAGAATTGGCTCTATCAGTGTTTTTGCAACCAGCTTCTGTGGTCCTTACTCCTGGGGTGGCTGCTCCTTGTGCTTCAGCTTGGGAATTGGCCTAGACCAGCTGCGTAGCTGCCTCCAGAGCGAGTGTAGCCTCACGATGTCGCCTATCGACCTCCTCCTGCTATAACCGGATCTCCTCACTCCTAGCGTCCATCTCCCATCTTTGCTGCTCAAATGTAGCCTTCTGCCTAGCCATTTCTTCAGCGAACGCCTCCTGTCTGGCGTTGAATTGTGCCATTTCCTGTTGGAAAGCCCCCATAAGGTCTAGGATGGATGTAATCATACTCATCCACTACTCTACCTTGAGTGGATCTGCGCTACCCTCAAAACCGAAGGGTGCTACTTCTTGAACCGTTCATATAAAAACTCCCAACGGTTCTCTATCTAAGATTGTTGCTATAGGCCGATACTGTAGCAACAGGTAGGGTCACTGACGCAGCGTTCCCTACCGAAACCTACTGTTGTCCCAACTGACAAATCTCTTCTTCCTACCTCTGCAACCTAGCTTGAATATCAGCAAGCACCTGCTGCCAGTTTTCAGGAGCTGGAGGAAGGGTCTGACCGTAATTATCATTTTCAGCCTGGATTCCCTGGTCGACTTGCAGATTTGACTGCCCTGGAAGCATACTTCCAAACATGTACCTTGCTGCAGTAATCACTTTGGCCAGTTACGTAGTAATAACTAAACCCCTTGACGCCCTACGGCCCAAGACCAAACAAACAAACGTTCACACTCAATAGTCATGCTAATAAGCATGTCAATTCATATTCATATCCAAACATGGTGCTAATAAGCACTTCCTAACATTATAAACAAGTAACAATGCCAATACGCATTTTCTGGCACTCATAGACAATTAACGATGCTAATAAGAATTTTATGATATTTACAGACATATAGCGATGCTAATTGGCCTTTCTTTAACATTTAATAGTGCTAATAAGCATTTTCTAGCATACTTGTATCTATAACAACACTAATGAGCGTGTCTTGACCTACATGTCCATATAACAATGCTAATAAGCGCTTCCTTTTGCATTCACAAGCAATGTCAATGATAATAAACATCCCTATATTTTCATAAATATATAAGCATGCTAATAAGCATGGCGATTCATAGTCATGTTCAAATAAAGTGCTAATAAGCACACTCTTAACATTCACAAGCATTAACAATGATAATAACCACGTTCCTAGCATTCATATACAAAACATAATGCTATTAGGCATTTCTAACATTCCTTCTAACATTTAATGATGCTAATAAGCATCCCCTGACATACATGCACATATAGCAGCGTTAATAAGCGTTTATGACATTTAAGAGCATTAATGATGCTTATAAGAAAGCCTACAACATTTACAAGACACTATTGTGCTAATAAGCACATCTTTAATGTGCATACAATAGTCAAAGGCCAGGCCCTATCATAATAGCTCATGCTTTCTATTTATACAAGCCAGTAAGGCATATATATTTCATTAATGCAATTGCACACATAACTATACTAATAGTTACCGAACCCTCAGTCGACCTTGTCTTTAGCGGCAAGTGTACATGCCCATTCCATCATCAGGAACCCTTAAACCTTGGCAGCTCTAATACCAAGTTGTAACACCCTACCAATTAGGGTCTGTTACCTAATGTGTTTAAAATTAGTGTTGGACTCGCTAAACAAGTCATTTGGA
This sequence comes from Humulus lupulus, assembly GCF_963169125.1. Lineage (NCBI taxonomy): Eukaryota > Viridiplantae > Streptophyta > Magnoliopsida > Rosales > Cannabaceae > Humulus > Humulus lupulus. The sequence goes on from NC_084798.1 coordinate 63,654,754, forward strand.
CTAAAACATGTGATTAAGCCACTAAGGGTTCATGTATTAAAAATCTTGGTCAACGAATAAACATTTCCATTAAAAGAAAATTGTAGTCTTTACATGGGATCCCAAAATACAAGTTTAAAAAGTTGTTTACAACTCAGGGAATACAAAACAAGCCAACCTAAGCAGCAAAACAGGGTCCAACCCTAGTTTCCCCTACGATACCTCGGCCATGGCAGTCGAGTAGCCTGCATATGTACATGCCGCCCCTAAAGCTCTCAAACTCATGGCTGGCCAAGCTCCTCCTTATCCTTACCTGCACCACAAAGCACCCATGAGCCAAAAGACTCAACAAGAAAACCTACTAACAAAGTATAACAACATGCTTGATAGTAATAATTGAAACTAAGCACACACATTGTACCACTAAGTGATCATAGGGTCACACAAGTGTGTGTCGCACTCCCATTCATTCATATGGCATCCGAGCCAGTCAAGTACATGATGCACTCCCAGGGCGGCCTAGCCATAATGGCCTGCGCTCAGCGCGCTTAGTGCCGATCATGACTGATAAGCCGAGCCTTGCAAACCCTCGACTTATAAGTCGAGCCTTGTAAACCTTCGACTTATAAGTCGAGCCTTGTAAACCCTTGACTTATAAGCTGGGCCTTGTAATTCCTTGACTTATAACTCGGGCCTTGTAAACCCTTGACTGATAAGCCGAGCCTTGTAAACCCTTGACTCATAAGCTGGGCCTTGTAAAACCTTAACTCAAAAGTCGAGCCCTTTAGTCCCTCGAATCATAAGTCGAGCCCTTTCAGTCCTTCGACTTATCAGCCGAGCCCCTTTTTAATCAAATATTCCCACGACTAGAACACTGAACTTTTGGTTAGGTGCAATAGACAAACTTCCAACTTATAAGCCGAGTTTCCCAGTCGGGAACAAACATACATATATTACATTCATCATACTCCCGACTTATAAGTCGAGCCTCCCAGTCGGTAATAGACATACATATGATACATTCATCATCCACAAATACAACACATTACAATGTACTTACACATGTATACACACCCATAATTATAATCATGCTCATTAGATGGGCCCGAACCCTAATCATGTTTACATTTAACAGTTGGGCCAAACCCCAATCATATTACATTTAATAGCTAGGCCGAGACCTAATCATAATATATTTAACAACAGGGCCAAGCCCTAATCATGTATCTCATGCATCGGGTGCATTTTTCTTACCTTGATCCTCGTGCGAATAATGAAATGACCCCGAGCACTATTCTTGACCCGAGCCTGACAGAAACCCTAGTAACAACACAAATATACGTACATCAGGACCTAACCCAAGAAACCAAGTTCCAAACTAAACTCTTATTCCTATTACCATGGTTCCAAGTTTACGGGGCGCTAGAAAAGTCCCTCGAGCCCCCAAGCAGGCTTTTAAATCGAATCCCCGAGCCCCCGGGCATAGCCCTAAAAGCTCATCAAGCTAGCATTTCAACGCCCATGGAGCGGTCGCGCCTGCCCTTGGCGCGGTTGCACCCACATAAAATTTGGAGCTTCTGGAACATTGGCGCGGTTGCGTCCCTCAACTCGAGCCCCAATTCAGCCCTTTCTGGGACACTAGCGCTGTCGCACTCGACCTAGCGCAATCGTGCTAGGTCCCAAGAACCTAAAAATTTGCCCAGAACATGGTGTTCTTCCCCAAATCACCAGCTTATGATTTCCAGCCAATTTCAGACCCCAAATTCAATTATTCCAGGCATTTTCAGCAGTATTCCAGCTACAAGAACCTACCACTAGGCCTAGGTAATAAAACCCACCATTCAAACCATCACAAATACAACCAAAAGCTATTCTCTAGAAATCACAGCCTAAAGAGCTAAAGAACACTATAACTACTGAATACTCAGAACAAATCATAAGGAAATGACAGCTTATCTTAGATTAAACTCAAGCCCAAGTTGCCTCCTACTCCAAACCCAACTTCAAACTTCAATTTCCAAGCGTTTCCCCCTCCAAAGATCACAAATCCAACATAGGTATCAAAAGGCCAAGAGAATAACATGAGAGAGAAAAGTGTGGTTGCTGTTTGCGTTTGTGACTTCAAAATGGTCCCTACTCAGCTGATCAAACTAATCCATGGGCAAGGGGAATGACCAAAACGCTCCAAACTTAGTCCCAAAAAATACCCAAGGGTATTTTAGTCCTTTTCCTCGGGTTTCCCGTTAATCCCAAATTACCTCACACAATCCCAAATATTCCAATAACCAAAATTCGCATTAATTAATTCATGGTAATTTATCAAATTACCAAAATACCCTAAGCTCACCCCGAGCCGGGTATTTTACTCCGTTGTGACTTTTCAGCTAACTGGCTCCCTAGGATCGCCTCGTACTGAGTAACTTAAATATATCCACATAATAATGTGGTGACAATTAGAATTCTCACATATTTACAATTATACCCTCAACGGGTACAAATTACGAAAATGCCCTTCTAATAAGAAACGGGTCCACATGCATATTTAATACAGTTAAACATGCAAGCATAATCATATCATAATACAATTAACATAATCATGCTCATAACACATAAGCATCTAATTAATTTAGTTATTGCATCCCGACCCCCTAATCCAAGTACTAAGTCATATTAGGGAAATTGCGGCATTACACCACTAATATGATTGAGTGTCATAATCAACCTAAATAATAAGATGACCAATTAGATCATGTTATCCCTCAAAATTCAATAGATGATGTGGCGAATGAGAAAGCGACACGTGGCATCACAAGTCAGGGGAAAATGACAAAGTATTGAAAAAAGACCGATGAGCTAAAAGGGTAGGTCCAGGACCTATAGGGAAGTCGACCAGGCCTAAACCCCATAGGGGTGGTTAGCCTGGCCCTAGCCCCCTACGGGTGGTCGGGATGACCTCAACCCCTAGGGGTGGTCGGCTAGACATGCTCAAGAGCCATATGGGTGGTCGACTCGCCCTATTCTTCATAGGGTGGTCGGCCTAAACTCCCAAATATACTTCGCTGGATAAAGTTCACACTCGTTCAAACAAAAGATCTACATGTCTAGCAACCAGAAGATCAACAGGCCTAGCACCCAGAAGGTCATCAGCCCTAACACCCAGAAGATCAACAAGCCTAGCACCCATAGGGTCATCGGCCTAGCACCTAAGTCTCATAGTCCAACCAAGACTTAGAGTTTTCCCAAAGGTTTCAATTGTGCATCGTCAAGCACGATCCAAAGAAGCAACAAGAAGACCCACGATCTCTTAATCATGGGGAGGTGGACAAATATCTCCATTACCCAATAATCATGTACCAAACTACGATCCTCAGTATTACTGATCATGTAACAACCCCTTAATACTATAAATTAAGGACCCAGGGCTTCATAAAGGGGGATCTTTGGATCGATTTTGAGATAGATATTTTTTGCGGAGAAACTCTGGGAAAATTGGTGACGAGTGAACTCTTCAGTTCATCTGTGTAATTGTCTATCAAGTGATTCAATACTAAAGACTAAGTGGATTGGGTTATTACTATTCATCAGAACAGGGCTGAACCACTATAAATTTTTGTGTGTTTGTTTAGATATTTGTACTCTGTCGTATATTGTTTTTATTTCGTTCAAAAGGTGACGTATGTTGTACATACAACCGTTGGCCAATTTCATTGAGAGTAAAAAATCAAGAAACACACTTTCATCAGTTTTACGATGCCTCAAAAATCCAGTCAGACAAAGAAGATGGCTCCCAGGGATTCTACCACTCAGGATCCCATCGATCCTGTTAATGAACCTTGGGTGGAGGTCAGAGATCATCCTAATGCAGAAGATCAACAAGATGCTCACCAGGATGAGATGGCACAATTTCTGGCGAGGTAGGAGGCCTTTGCTGTAGAAATTTCCCTCTAGAGGGCGGCTATGGAATGACAACGACAGGAGATAGATGACCAGGTCTAGAGGATGATCCAGAGGGAGCATGACGCTAATCGGAGGCACCAGGAGGTTATTGTGGCCCTGGAGGCGGCTACCTAGTTAGCCTGAAGCTGCTGTTTAGGCGACGAGGGAGGCTTCCGCCAAAGCAGCAGGGATGCGAGACAACAGTAATAGGGAGTCCCAGGGGAGGAGTCAAACCCCAAGGATGCTTTCAGAGCCACTTTCCCAGAGACAGCATGAAGAGGTGCAGTCTAAGACTGCCTCCTCCATGACTAAGAAGAATAACACTTCATCTCGGCATAAAAGTGTTACCAACCTGAAGGCCCCCTCCCAGGGGGATAGATGAAACGACACATGAGAGGAAGGTTAGACATCGGAGAGGCATGACAGGAATGGATTCGGTCGCTCAAAGTCTCATAGTCATGTAGGAGGAGAGGCTCGGAGGCATGATCACACCGGTAAGAGCAAGGCGGGCCTACCACCCCTACACCGTCAGTCTTGAAAGGTCAAGGAACCGATGAACAACACCAGTACCGTGTTCAATAGGCTCAAGAAAGATTGACAACCTCAGGATCTGAGGGAGGTTATCAACAGGAGAACCAATGCTCAAAAGGGGGTACTCGAGACGTCTACCATACCTGGAGCAGCGATCCCACCTGCAGTGCAGGCTCATATAGATGCACTCACCATGGTTGTTTAGGGCCTGACAAAGAAACCTTCTGATATCGAGCTAGCTCATAGAAGTGGAAGTCCCTTCAGCGCCAAGATCCAACTTGCTCAACCACCACCGAAGTACAAGATCTCGAAACTTCCAACGTGCAATAGGAAGGAGGATCCAGTGCGGCACATTGGAAATTTCGAGGAACAGATGGAGTTACTCGGTGTGGAGCATGATTATAGGTGCAGGATATTCCCTACCACTCTCTCTAACTTAGCTCAGGAATGGTTTTGGAAATTCAAACCTGGATCCATCTTTTCCTGGGAGCAGTTCAGGAAGGAATTTTGCAAGGTCTTCAGTGCTGGATAGATTAAACCAGTTTATACCAATTAGGTCTTCAGTGCTGGACAGATTCAACCAGTTAAGAAATGGTTTCTTAATCATTTTCGCCTTAACACATGTTTCACATTTACCATAGTTTTTAATATTGCATGCAATCATACCACATTTTACTACTCTTTTCATGGTAGAAAAACCTATATGCGATAGTCTAAGATGCCACAAAAATAAAGAATCATACTCAACAATATAGGAGGAATTAACATTTTTATTGATAACATTGAAAGTTACATCATTGGTGCACAATTTAACCATACCCTCACAAGAGTAACCTTTTCCCAAAAATACATTTGATTTGGTAAGTATAAGTTTACCGGACTCAAAAACGGCTTTAATGCCGGGCTTGCCAAGCAAATCACCACTTACCAAGTTTCTACTCATTTCGGGAACATAAAGTACATTCACTAATGTAACTTTCTTGCCGGAGGTGAAGTAGACATCAATAGTACCTTTGCCAAGTACCTTGGATTTGCCCTCATTGCCCATTTGTATCTCATGGTTGCCCATTGACTCTTCAAAGGTCTTGAACAATGATTTGTCATAGGTGACATGGACGGTGGCACATGTATCATACCACCACCCTTTCACCTTGCCTAGGACCGCATTCACCTCACTAAGGGTAGCAACTATGTTTTCCTCTTGAGTTGCGTTCACCTTAGGTCCTTGTTGGTCTTTTCTATGTCTACACTCTCTAGCATAGTGACCCTTTTTCCCACACACGAAGAAAGGACCTTTCTCGCCCTTGAACTTGTTTGGGTTGGTTTTTGGACCCAAAGGTTTCTCATTACCCTTTTTCCCTTTATTTTTGGGATATTTTGGTTGTGACACCGCATTTTCTTTGGAAGTCTCTCCATTAGACCCCTCCACAAGTTTATCTCTACATATCGATTCCTCTTCGATTCGAATATGTTTTTGGATTTCCTCCAAAGAATAATCCTCATTTTTGTGAAGGATTCTTTTCCTATAGCTCTTCCAGGTTGGTGGTAATTTGGCCACAATAACACCAACTTGAAAGGCCTCGGGAAGCTCTATCTTTAACACTTTCAATTTATTAACAATAATTTGCAATTCATGTATTTGAGGAAGAATAGGTTTATCACCAAAAAATTTGAAATCAAAGTATTGAGATATCAAAAAAAATTTGGTACCTTCCTCTTCCGCCTTGAACTTTTTCTCAAGTGCATCCCAAATCTCCTTGGCCGATTTGGTCTCGGTGTAGAGGTCATAGAGCCTATCAGATAAGGTGTTGAGGATATGACCCCTGCATAGAAGATTGTCCTCCTCCCTCTTCCTTCTCTTCTCCACCTCCTCGGGAGTGTCTTTGTCGGATGGATCGGCTAGAGGAGCCAAGGAAGACTCAAGGATGTAGGCGATTTTGAGAGTGGTTAAAAGAAACCTCACCTTGTCTTGCCACCTAGTAAAGTTGGATCCATCAAACCTATCCAATCTCACTAGGTCTTGGTTCATGATCTTGATTGTCTCCCCTTCCATTGAAACAAAAAAGGAATAAGCTTTTGAATGTTAGGAAAATATTGTTTTGCCTCAATGGAAATGATTAAAATATTACAACTCTATGCAATAATATTACAAGTAAATATAGATTGATTAAATAATGTTACAACTCTATAACTAAAAATACAAATAAACAAAAGAAAGGAAGAAGATGATGATGAACAAGAGAATAGTGAGAATACAAATCTAATCAAAAGATTACAAGTAAAATAAAGTGTTTAGACCAAATGAAAAGATTACAACTCTTAAACAAAATATACAAGTAAATAGAACAAGAGAATAAGAAGAAAAGAAATAGAATAAAAAGAAGAACAGAAACACAATCAAACTCTCACTTACACAACCTAAGTGAAGAGGATTGGGGATCACCAACTTGAACAAGGTTTAAAACCTTTGTCCAAAAGCTTATTTCCCCCTAACTCAAGCACTAAGGGATCTCTCTCAGATATTGGAAGTTATTTGGGTTTTTTGAGCCGTTCAACAAATAATGAAAAAACTAAAAATTGGTCAGTTTTTTGGCCTGTGGCCGCGGCCAGAGACATTGGTGGCCGCGGCCACTAGTCTCTGTCCCACAGGCCGTAGCCACTGACCAATTTCAGCACAAAAAATTGTTCTGTTTTTCCAAACGGTTCCAAACCCTCCCAAATGATTTTGTAACTCCCAGAACACATTATTGGGGTTAAAATCATATCTCTAACAGCCATATCACATATGGCTTTATGAAATTCATCTCAATATTGTGTAACAACAATTTTACACAATAAAGGGTAATATTTGGAAGTTACAAATTTGTAACACCAAATATGTTACATTATTTGGATATATCTCATATATCTAAATATTATAACTCTCTATTATATGTTACAATATGTGACACACTTTGTCACATTTATTTAATCTAAAACATTATATTATAATATAATATAATTTTACATTATATTACAAAATAATATAACAGTCCCTTGTGGGAAAGCATACAGAGGAACCCCATCAACACCTTGCAGGAGTTCTTGGACCGAGCTGAAAAATACATGAAGCTATATGATGCTTTCATGAAGGAAGAAAAAGGTATAAACCACCCGTCCACTATCAAGGCAGGCAAGAATGACACAAACCCTCAAGGCAGAAATGGGGGCAACGGTAAGAAGAGGAGTACCTTAGAAGCCAAGCAGAGTGGAGAAAAGAAGGCTAAGTCAGCACCAACTGACAAACAACCTAAGCATCAGGCCCACCTGCCTAGGTTCACCAACTATACTGTCTTCAGTACAACAAACATTGAGATTTACTTGGCAACATACCAGGAGGTACCCTACTGAAAGCCACCACACTTGTGCTTGGACGGAAAGAGGGACAAGAATAAGTTTTGTCATTTCCATAATGTTTATGGGCACGACATAAACGAGTGCAAACAATTGAAGGATGAGATAGAGTTTCTCCTCTGATCAGGAAAACTCTCGAGGTACCGAGTCAAGACCGAAACCCCAAGAAGGAATCCAGAGTTCCGAAGGCAGAGTCCACTACTGGAGCCGGCGACCATGGACTTCACATTGGACACCATATGTGGGGTGCCCCATATAGCAGGCAACAGTAACAACGTTCGTGAGAGATATGCAAGGACCCTAAGACATGAGGTAGGGGAGTCTTCCTAGTGTATGGCAGTCAAGGAGCGCTCTCCAAAATATCAAAAATATGAAAGTGAAACTCTCACTTTTATGGAGGATGACGCCAGGCATGTGAGGTACCATATGTCCTTACCATTCAAATCGCTAATGCCCAAGTGAAGAGATGCTTGGTGGATATGGGAAGCTCAGTAGATATCATCTACAAATCATCCCTCGAGAAGATGAAGCTCACATTCAAGGACCTGACACCTTGTTCCCCAGTGATATATGGGTTCATGGGGGAATACCTAGCACCAGTAGGAACTATCAAACTACCGGTCACTATGGGGGATGCTACTAGGCATGGGACTGTGATGATAAATTTCCTAGAGGTAGATTTCTCATCGGGTTACAATGTAGTGCTCGGGAGACCCCTCCTGAAGGCAGTACACAACAGTTTCCATTTTGCATCTGTGTTTGAAGTTCGCCACAAGCGTAGGGCAATGATGCGTACAGGAAACCAAAGGAAGGCAAGAGAATGCTATAACACATTGGTGGTCAAAGCCAAGAAAGGACCAAGCGTAAACAACATGGTGGGGACCTATTGCAAAGGGAACGAAGGAACCCAATGAGGTTGTCATCATGGAAGTTGACATTGAAGGAAACATTCTACTGGAGTTAGGGGCCCTTTTTAATATTTGTTATTGTAACAAGTTTCCCAAAGCGACAGAACCGACATCGATCCTCGCTTTTGTAACGCCCTACGTTTCGGGTACCATGAAACGACTCGGGTCGAGATTGTATTCCCCAAGTTAAGAATATTATTTTAAATAATATTATATTTTTTTGGAATTTATTTCCATGACTTATTGCTAGCCAAATTATGAAGTTTTTGATTAAAAGTCAAGATAAGACTTTCAGTCTTAGACCAACACAAAAACCCTAATTGGGTAAAAATATTGGAAAATAAAATGAAAAACTAAGGCAAATATATTTTGGGCATAAAATACATTCATAAAAATTAAAGTTTGATAAAAAATAATAAACCTAAGAGGAAATGGAAATTTTAGGGCATTTTGTGTTAAATGCTTAATTTTACTGAATTAGGGAATATTATTCCATAAATGGACCTTAGTTTAAATTGTATATTTATTTATTATGTGTTAAGTTTTATTTTTTATAAAACCTTTATAAGAGTTAAAAAGGTTATAGAAAGTCATTTTTGGAAAAAAAAAAGAGCAAATTCTTAGGAAATGTTTACTAACCTTTATATATATATAAAATTAATATAAATGCATAAATAGAAAGAGGTGGCCAGCCATTTGAGGATATTAATTGTGTATACCAAATTAATTAAGTCTTAAATCACATTTAATTTAAGGTTAATGACACACAGTGATAAAGGTAAAAACACTTAAGTATTTTAGATATTTTTATAGTTGTCTATGTTCTTCCAACAACCCCAAAATCGACCCCCCTTCTCACATATCACACTCATATTGTTAAAAAAATTATTTCTCAAGTTTTCTCATAATTTTCAACTACCAAGAACACTAAGAAAGCTTTGAAGCTTAAGCTTTGGTCTTGGAAGAGTTTTTCCCTAAGGTAAAAGTTTCAAAAACTTGACTTTTATGGAGATTTTAACCATAGATCCTTCAATAACTAACTATATATGTAGTTGGGGGAGTTGGTTTAAGGTTTTGAAAGAGTCTTGAAGGATCAAAAGCTAGTAGAAACATCAAAACCTAATGGCAAGAACAACAAGAGGTAAAAAATTTACTTTTTATGGTTGTTTTTGTATCATTTTTATTTTAAGCATTATTTTGTGCATTTAATACTTAAAGTTTCATATTGATGGTGTAATAAGGCTACGTTAGTTTCTTGAAAATTTTAATTATGTTTGTATGTTGATTTTTGAAAATAGGGACCCAAAATCCCTAAGGGTTTTGTTGAGAACCCTAAAACAGAAATACAAGTTTTGGGCCGTGATTTCCAAAGGGTCAAGCAAACCAATGTGTAACGCCCTACTACCTTAGAGCCGTTACTAAGTGAGTTTTAAGACAAAACTTTGTGCACTTAACTCGCTAACCGAGGTTTTGAAACGAAAGTGTGACTAATTAAAAGTTAAGGCTGTAATCTTTAAAAATGCGTTGTTTCAATAAAAACTTCTAGTAATAAACATTTGGGATCCCAAAATAAAGTTTGAAAACTATTTACATCTTGAAATAATTTTACAGTTGATCAGTTCTAAAATCATAGATTATTACAGCCATTTTCGAATAAACCCCCAACCAAAGCAGTCGGGCAGGCCAAACATGTACGCGTCGCTTCACGCTCTCCGTACTCATGGTTGGTTGACTCAGTCTTTGCCCTTACCTGCAACACGGAGCACCCGTGAGCCGAAGCCCAGTAAGAAAACTCATGCAGAACATAACATATGCAATTTATACAGTTTATCATAACAGATAATCCTCAGATAAACAAGTCAACCATTAGACTAAGCAAACACGACCATGCCGCCCCAGAAGCCTTACCGAAGCCTGGGGTATCGGTTCTCACCGTGAGGATAACACATGTATCCACCGGGCCCTGCCCTGACTATAAGCATCCCATGTGCTAAGTGTTACTTCCGGCTCCGCTGCCGTACCCGGCCTACGCCGCACTCGGCCCTTGCCATTCATTTCATTATAATCATATATAGCATAAATCAAGCAACATTCAAACAAATGCCAATTTATTTAAATCTGCACCCTAACATGTAATGCAATATAGGGCCATGCCCGGCAATCATCTCATCATGCAACATGCAATATAGGACCGTGCCCCGCAATCACACTATGGGCCCATGCCCTATCCTACGGGTGTTATAGTTTTCTTACCTGCTTCCCGAGCTTTCCGATGCACCAAGGCCACAAGCACGGTCCTCTAGCACGAGCCTCCTTGAAATCCTAGTCACAACACACATATAACACTTTTAATACTAACCAACCCAAAACCACTTCCCGGGACCAATCCCGCACTCTCGGAACCTCTAATCCCCTAAAACGATACATCGGAACCATCCCCCGAGTCCCCGGGCAAAAGCCCTAAAAACCAGAATTTTTGCCTGCCAAAAAGGCCTAGGGCCGCGACACTCCCCTCAAGGGCCACGACGCCCAGCGATTTGCCCTCCTCCTGATGCAACCTCGCGCCGCGACGCCCAAGAATAGGGCCGCGGCGCTCATACGCGAACCCAGATTTCTGGGTTTTCTCTTGCGTTTTGTCCGAGCTAAAACCTTCCCAAATCATACCAAACCAATACCCAAACCCCAAAATCAATTTAAAACTTCAAATGGGCCATCTAACAACCCATAAACACTAGATTCAAGCTCAAAACACAATCACACCCACAATCCACCCAATTGATTTCAACTTCAACAACTTAAACCCATAGGCCAAAAACACAAACCCAAGCTTGAAAAACCTAAACCATACCTCAAAATCTTAAACCACAACAGATAAAACTCTTAAAATTGTCTAGGATCCTTACCTTTAAGTGGAGAATCCACCCTTTGCTTCCTTGAATCCACCTCCAAGTCTCCAAAATCAGCTCCTTCCCCTCTTCTTCTTCTAGCTTTTCTTTCTCTTTATTTTTGACAAAACCAAACAATGACCAAGCCCAAAACTGTGTACCCCATATAACCCAGCTGCCATATATTAAATTCCCAGCCAAATGACCATGTTACCCCTCCTTGCCTATCCTTTCCCAACTAAACCTCAAGGGCACTTAAGTCCTTTTACTTCTATTTCATTTCTACCATTTTCTATCTAGAACTTGTTACTCTCAGCAGTAACTAATGGTTACCCAGGTTACTCAATCACCAATAACCATTACCCGCTAAATCTCAACTTAACCATAAAATTCCCAAAGTACCCCTAGGCTCCTCCTGAGCCGGGTATAGAAATCCCGTTGTGACTCTTAAGTTAACTAGCTCTCTAGGACCGTCTCGGCACATGCATCACAATAATAACACCACACTCACGTGGTACAATTCACAGAATACAATTATCACATATATGCCCTCAGCGGGCTAAAATTACCAATTTACCCCTATCATGCAAACGGGGTCCACATGCATAATTATTTCACCTAACATGCATACTAACCACGTAGTCATGCATCTCAATGTTCAATTAGTCATATAACATGCTTTAAATCATAATCATACATTTAACTCATAAAATCACACATAAATCCCATCGTGCCCTCCTGGCACGCTAATAAAGGCCCTTAAGCCTTATTAGCGAATTTTGGTCGTTACACAATGTATAGTGATTTTATAAAAATGAATTGTACTGTCATGATTTTGAAATGGAGAACATGAATTTGAGCTTTTGAAACACTCAAAAACATTTAGAAATGAGTGAGATATGCTATTTCAAAGTTCAGGTAAAAACTGTTTTTTTTTCTTTGTATTCTTCAATTTTGGACCAAGTTTGGACAACCACTGTATAGGGAAAATGAACCAAGTTTTTGCTAAAATTTGGTGGACATGTTCTCGGCATAACCTAGTATTCTAATGTAAAATTTGGTAACAATATAATGAAAGGTCCGAGAGTTATTAAGTGCAAAATTTAGAAAAAATAAGAACTTGAAAATCAGGTCATTTTTACCTCAATGTTTGAGAAATATTTTCAATAATAAAATATACTCCTTTTGACCTAAGATCTTACAAAGACCTAAATGGCATACCAAAGAATGAATTGGGAAATTTTGGTAACATTTGGGTAAGTAAATTTCAAGTTAGGACCTAACAAAGTACGTTGTTAAAAATGTGAAAATTGAGGTTTTTACACTTAGTGCAAAAATGAGATTTTGAACTTAAGAAAAAAAAAACATTTTTTGCATATTGCAAGATAAAGACTTGTTAAGTCTAAAAAGCAATTATTAATGGTTTTTCCTAATTAAGTTAGAATTAGACTATTTTCTTAAAACAATTTTTAGAGATTAAAACCTTAAGAAAAATAAAAGGAAAATTAAGAGATTATTTTCTTGAAAAATAATTGAGGAATTTAATTAGTATTTTCTAGATATAATACTGGCTAAAATCTTTTATCTATTTAACCGACTTGTTGAAAGTATGGGTTAATAGTAGGACTTTTAAAGAATAAGATTTTTAGCGGATTATGGTAAAATACTATTGCGATACCCGAGCCTAGGTATCGAGACCATAGGATAGGTCTCCCCGAGACTTAGGGTTTAGTCTCAAATTTTTGAGTATGAATTTCTTGAATGGGTTTAAAACCAAACAAGGATCTTTAATACTTACAAATAATTTTTGAAAAATGACCAAACTGCCCAAAATAATAATAATAATGAATTATGAGTGCCATAATTAATCCGAGTATACTGAATGGATAATTACAATATTGGCTAAGCATAACTGAACTGTACGTTGGAGGGTGAAATCCTGCTGAGAGCTAAGGGCTCCAAGTAAGTCAACATGTATTATTTTGCTACAACATGAAACAAGTGGTTTAATGTATGTTAGTATAGAAACACATGCACATGTATACACTGCCGTAGAAATTTTACATAGAGACGTTAGTCTAGTAGGTGCTGATTCAGAATATATGAATGGTAGATATCTGTCATATCCTAGACGACTAATTCCCATCACACTGCTTGTTTGATTTTATTATGTCTTGTTCACTACTGCGACGAGTGGACAAGAGGTGAGGATTGCTGGTTTAAACCTAGGGGCGCAACAATGAATAGGACCTAGGTGCCCTCACCATCACACTGATTGATTGATATTATTATGTCCGGTTAATTACCATGACGAGTGGCCAAGAGGTGAGGATTGCTGGTTTAAACCTAGGGGCGCCAAAATGAATGGGACCTAGGGATCCTCCTACTTACTTAATCATTAAACGATTAGAACCCGAGCAAGTGCTTTGATAAGTTATTCCTTGATAGTAGCCGTGAATATTGGCCATTTAGTGAGAGTTCCTAGAGATACTAGGGGTTGCCAAGTTTGATTTAGGCTGGACACCCTAGGGGCAAGCTCACCAGCATCACTGATTAACATAGAAGTCTCTGTAAACCTGTGTAACTTCGATTAAACTATTGAATAGTAGCAATTCCCTAGGTAACTTGATGGTTACCCTTGTGAGGGATTTACTCTTGCATAAGTAGCGATGCCCTAGGTAACTTGATGGTTACCTTTGTGAAAGATTTACTCTTGGATAAGTAGCGATGCCCTAGGTAACTTGATAATTACCCTTTATGGAGATATTTATTGGCTAGATCTTACTGTTGAGACTCGGTTCCCCCTTACTATTTAGCGAAATTGTTGGAGGGCGTGATACGCCCGAATTGTTAGAAATTGTTGAGCGTTGGTCTCGAATTATATTGTGATATATTATATCTGCTTGCTCTGGGTTTTTTGAGTGCAGGGATTTATCTATTTATATGAAATAGTTTGCCATTGGTTATCAGGCATTACAATAAGTTTGCCAGGACTCTTTTGCGTTCCTGAAATTGATTTCATAGGGTCCGGATGGATCGGGAACCCTAATTTTGTGAGGTATTGTTATCAGTGGATAGTAACTTGGTCAGTGACCACTTGTCTTCTCTACATGCTTTTGTTTTAAAGTTGAACTTACTAAGCGTTTTCACTTACCTAGTTGTTTCCTGTTGTAGGTAAGAACAAGGGCAAAGCAGAGCAGTGAGCCTTGGAGTCTACTTTGTCGATGTGCATGTGGACCGACCTTTTGGGAAGCTGTTTTATTTTTGGAAATGTTGTTTTATTTTCATAAACTAGGCTCAGTTTAATCTTCATAAACTATGTTAGTATTAAATATTATGTATGGCCATACGAATTTTAAAAAGTTTTTTTATACGGGTTTTTGAGACATTTTGTTACTTGAAAACGTTTATATTTCTGCATTATCGAGTCTAGAAAATCTGGGATGTTACAATTGGTATTAGAGCTCGAGTTGAGCCGGTTCAGTAGACAACACACATGTACATTTCACAAAGATAGACTGGCACTCACTGTAAGTGTTGTCTCTTCTTTTAGTGTGTTGTTTTTCTTTTTACTTACCTAAATTTTATAAATTGTAGGTTAGTACAAAATGGCTGACGAACCTAAGGTGATAGATCCCATCGTAGTCGCCCCCCTATAGTATATGACCACCAGTAGAGAACTCAGATCTACCGTGCCTTCACCAATATAGAACCTAAAGTGTTCAACAGAGAAATCCATTCAAATGAAGTCTGGGCATGGACTTACTCACTAAACATCATTTTCGATGACATCGGTACACCCCGTATGTTTAGGGTAAGATTGGAAAGTTTGTGTCTGAGAGGCACAACCTTTCTTTGGTACCAAGAGAGGCACTCGAGGCTAGCCACTCCATACTGGACTGCCTTCAGGATATCCATTGAGATGACCTTCGGACCACTGGGTAGAATGTCAAGATGGAATATAGATTTCCTCGAGCTCTTTGCTACGCAGAACGCTCAGGCAGATGGTGTATGGGATACACAACAACCAGCAGCAGTAAACCCGGTGGCAGTACAGGCCCCAGTTTTAGCTAAGAACACACCAGTGAAGGAAGTGGTTGATGACAAACTCAATGACGGGGAACTTTGCTATGAAGAGCCGATGAACCAGACCAAGGAAGATCCCATGGATCAATCTAATGAGGACTCCGACCAGAGTTTCGGACAGGACCCTGAGTTGAGCTCTGAGGAAGATCCTGAGGAGGGCTTTGATATGGCCGCCGACAACGACATTGAATAGATGTTAGGGGCTACATAGGTGTTAGGAACCCACCTACTTTTGAAATATATACCTACCTTGTATATATTTAAGAATATAAGTAACTAGT
The DNA here is from genome assembly GCF_963169125.1 of Humulus lupulus. NCBI lineage: Eukaryota > Viridiplantae > Streptophyta > Magnoliopsida > Rosales > Cannabaceae > Humulus > Humulus lupulus. Next base: position 63,670,753 of record NC_084798.1, read on the forward strand.
CGAGCAGGGATATAAGTCCGTATTTCTTTTAGGGCTAATTTTCTTAATCGCCATGAATGGCCGACCCAAACTTAAACCTTTATTTTATATGGTATAAGTTATGAAGTAAAGTTGCTAACTTTTGTTAAAAAAAGTGTTGGTTGCTTATTGTGCTTGATATGTTTGGCGTTCTTAATTATGATATTAATTAACTATCTGTGTTGGTATTAACTTCTCGTCCTTATGCGCTTAGGAGCTTTTTTATTTTAAATCAAACAAATGGCAAGGACAAGAGCTCAAAGAGGAATGGGGTGCTGCTGGCCGAGGCCAGGCCGCACCTACTGCTAGAGCTTAGAACGCACCTGCTGCTAGAGCTCCAAACCAAGCTGCTAGAGTTCGTGAGATAGCCGAGCAGATGAATAATCTGCAAAGGCTAGTGGAGCCCAAATTGAAAGAGGGCAAAAGAGACAGGAGGACTCTGATGCCCTCCAAGGTGAAAGGTTTAACACCCTTTTGGGATGACTCCCCATGCCACCCAATAATGCTCATAAAAACGAGATACCACCTGAAAACAAGGAAGAATAGAACCTTGGGCCGCATGTTGTCGTTGAACAACCTGTACCGCCGGTAGAAGCACCAAGAGCTACCCGAGCGAAACCTATATCAGAAAGGTTCGACAACCAGAATCCACCTATGTTCGATGGGACCACTGACCCATTAGTGGTAGAGGAATGGATCAATATCTTGGAAAGTATCTTCGATATCATTGGAAATATCAAGAGAGAGAAGGTAGTTTACACGACCTATATGCTGAGAATAGATGCCCGCATTTGGTGGGACGCAGCCAAGAAATGACATAATGTTGCCATGATGGAATGGCTAGAGTTCTTGACCTTATTCAATGGCAAGAACTTCAGTAAGGTAGTGATCGAGCACAAAGTGAATGAGTTCACTATTCGGAAGCAGGGAACATCGAGCGTGCAAGACTACGTTCAAAAATTTGACCAGCTGTCTAGGTTCACGAAGAACCAGGTGAGCACTGAAGAGAATAAGACCTAGAGTTTTATGAAGGGCCTTCACAGAGACACTACCGGGTGTGTAGAAGCTGGTAGGACTGGCCCAGAAACATATGCCGAGGCTGTGGAATGGGATCTTCGCCAAGAGTCTTGGGCCGTGTTGGACAAGCTAGAACCACAGAAGAACGAAGGTAGGAGGTACACTCCCAACAACCTCGGACAACTTCAGGACAATTAGAATGGCCCAAGAGGAAAGTTCAATCTGAGATTCGGCCAAAACTCAGGGAGGAAAAAAAATCCAAGAGGCACAAGACCGAATGCTGGGGGAAATAACAAAAGAAAAGGGGGATCTCCCAATCAGGCAATGGCTAGTCCCAACAAACAATCGAGACGTGAGTTAGAACAATGGCCACTGTGCAACAAGTGTAACCGATGCCATCAGGGCGAGTGTGGGGTACGTTATAACAGTGGAAAGCCAGGGCACATTGCTAAAGAGTGCTGAATGCCAGCCAAGGGCAACAGAAATGACCAGTAGAAACAAATTGGAGCTCCGCCTCGAGTTTATGCGCTTATGCAAAGCGACAAAGAATCTGGACCATCTGATATGGTGTCAGGTCAGATTTCTATCCCCAAACCTAGGCATATGCATTAATGGATACTGGTGCATCACATTCTTTTGTATCTGCATCCTTTGTGGAAAAATTAAATAGAATGCCTGAGCCTATGCCTATTATTTGTGGGGTATCTTTGCCTTCGGGAGAGGATATGCTGGTGCGAACATGGGTTAGAGCCATACCATTTTGGGTTGAAGGTCGTGAGCTGATAGTGGATCTGTTAGTCTTGGACCTACATGAATACGGCATCATATTTGGGATGGATTGGTTAACCAGATATGGAGTCGTTATCAATTGCAAGTGCATAAAAGTGGTCTTCACCCCAGCGAGAGAATAACCATTCGAGTTCAAGGGTACGTCAAGAGAAAAGAAGTGCCCCATGATTTCTGTGATGAAGGCGAGAAAAATGTTGAGTGACGGATGCATCAGTTTTCTGGCAAACATAGTGGATAAGGATAAAGAGACGGGTCAACAACCTTCTGATGTACCAGTTGTGTGCAAGTTTCCCGATGTATTTCTTGAAGATCTCCTAGGGATTCCACCAAATCGAGAGATCGTGTTTGAAATAGAGCTAATTCCAGAAACTGCGTCGATCTCAAAGACTCCTTACAAGAAGGTTCCATCTGAACTCAAGGAGTTGCAGTCGAAGCTGCAAGAGTTACTGGACAAGAAGTTCATAAGGCCAAGCCATTCTCTATGGGGAGCCCCAATCTTATTCGTGAAGAGGAAAGACGACTTGATGAGAACGTGCATTGACTATCGGGAGTTGAACAAAGTAACGATCAAGAACTGATATCCATTGCCCAAGATTGATGATCTTTTCGATCAACTACAAGGAGCATCAGTGTAACGCACTAAACTCCAGGGACCGTTACGGTGTGCCTTGTAAACAGTGCTAAACTCGCTAACCGAGTCATTTGGCCAAAATCGTGAACTAAGTATGATTAGCGGTTTAGGGATTAAACATTTTAGTTAAGATGTAACGTTTCACTAGAATGTTTAATATATACATTGGGATCCCGAAAATATAAATTTAAGAGTTTATTACATAAAATATTTACAACAGGCCGTTCTAAGCGGCAAAACAGGGTTCAACCCTAGTTCCACTTTAAACCTCGGCCGTGACGGACGAGCAGCTGCATATGTACACGTCACCACCTAAGCTCTCCAACTCAAGGATAGTCCATCTTCCTCTTGCCTTTACCTGCACCACACAGCACCCGTGAGCCGAAGCCCAACAAGAAAACATAATACTTTTCATAAACATTATCAAATGATTATCATTATAATCACACGGAGCATAAAGCTTCCAAACCAATGTGTGAGCATCACATGATTCAAGAGGGAGAGTGGCTGCTAGGTAAGCCACTAGCCTCCAAGTGCTTATTTCATTCATCGACCCTCGAGGTCGGTCTTGCATTAATGCTCTTTGAGCCATTCAATGCTGATGGTCGATTAGATCTAATCTCTGTTGGCTTGCGTGAACCACGCTAAGACCGTTCTTGACTAATAAGTCAGCGCTATGTGACCAGTGTTCAGTATCACTGCCGAACCTGACTCATAAGTCACAGCTTCACAGCTGATACCAACACCTTTGCCAATTCTGGCTGATGAGTCAGTGCAACGTGACCAGTGCCCAGTACCACTGCCGAACCTGACTCATAAGTCACAGCTTCACAGCTAATACCAACACCTTTGCCAATTCTGATTGTTGAGTAAGTGCAACGTGACCAGTGCCCAGTACCACTGCCGATCCTGACTCATAAGTCACAGCTTCACAGCTGATACTAGCCCCTTTGCCAAATCTGACTAATTAGTCAGTACCATGCACAAGTAAGCAATGCTATCAATATGTATCATATGCCAGTTATCCAAGAATAGGGCATTCAACATGCTTACTAAACAGTTGCTAGCATAATCATGATCATGCACAAACTCAGAGACTCAAGCTCTGGCCAATCTCACATTCATCATTCATGGCATGCCCTAATCATATGTTTCTCGTGCATCACATGCATCACACTTAATCATCCAGCATGCCTCAATAATAATCATCTGCAAATGGGCAAGATTTCTAGGCATTCATTATGCTTTCAATGTTTACATTTAAACATCCAACATGCATCAATCATAGCCATGCATGTCACATACGGGGTGCAGTTTTCTTACCTTGGGTTCGAGCGAGAATTAATAAAAGAAACGACCTTTGAGAACGATCAGCTTTAGTCCTTTAGCGGTCACCTAGTCATAACCAAACATAAGGTAACATCAATAAAAATGATCAATTTAAGTTCCCAAATCAATATCTAGCCTCCGGGACATCAATCCCCACTTAACCGGGTACTAGGTACAACCCCGAGGCCTAAGGCTTGAATTCCCAAGCTTCAAACCCCTTCCTTGGAAAAAATGACCTTAAGGGCCACGGCCCTCCTTGGCCATGCCGCGGCCCACCCCTCAGACAGAGGCGCCCAAACCCAGCTTGCTCCAAGGGCCGCGGCTCTCCCTGGCCATGCCGCGGCGCAACCCCCAGTTAAGCCAAAGTGACAACTCGCACACCAGATTTCTCCCCTGCGTTTTCCCTTAGAACCAGCCCCTCAAACCTGTCTCAAATCACCTCCAAACACAAAATTAAACCTCTAAACATCACCCATAACTTCCCCTCATCAAACCCAACCTAAACTTCAATTAAAACCTCCTCAAATCCATACCTCCATCAAGAAACCAAAAGCTGAAAACTAGAACTTAAAAACAGAGCACACCAGTAAATTCACAACTGGAACTCACCTCAAACACAGTTTTGAATCCCCTTTAATGATTGAAACAAGTCCCCTAGCTGCCACCTTTGATTTCTTAGCTCAAAACCTCATGATGGCCTCAAGAACACCAAAGAAGGATGAAGGGAAGGTAGTGTACGGGAAGGGAAGAGGATAACCTCAGTTTTATCTCTGTTTTAATCTACCACTTTCCACAGCCAGCAACCTTTAAATCATATATATCCAAAACCCAAAATGACCAAAATACCCTTAAGCCAATAAAAGCCTCTAAACCATTTCAAGGGTAAAATTGGTATTTTCCACCTATCACGTTAATCATAATTAACGCTTCCCAATTCCCACTAATCTCCATATTTTCAATTTCCAATAATTCATACCCCGTTACCCTAAAATCCCCGGTAACGCTATAATCATCAATATCATCCCGAGACTCACCCCGAGCCCCGAACTTAATCCCGTTATGACTAGACCGAAAACTTGCTTTCCCATGATCGTCTCACGTCGAAAGGCTCGAACCAAACCACATATAATGTGGTAAAATTATAATTCACCCATATACATAAAATTACACAATCACGCCCCCAACGGCCAAATGCATGCATTCACCATCATATAATAATTCACCAAAATGCCCTTGCATTTAAAATATGAGCCCATATGCATGCATTCACCATCATATAATAATATAATTCATATAAACATACATATACTCATTAAATGTCATAATAAATCAATTATGGCCCTCCGGCCTCCTAATCAAGGTCCTAAACCTTATTAGGAAATTTGGGGCATTACAATCAGTATTCTCCAAAATAGACCTGCGATCAGGCTACCATCAGCTCAAGGAAAAGGAGACGGATATACCAAAGACGGCCTTCAGAACGCGCTACGGTCACTACGAGTTCTTAGTGATGTCCTTTGTACTAACCAATGCGCCTTCAACATTCATGGATCTCATGAATCGTGTATTTCGTTAGTATTTGGATAAGTTAGTCATTGTGTTCATTGACGATATTCTAATATACTCGAAAAGCCAAGAAGAGCATGCAACACATCTAGAACTAGTCCTCTAGCGTCTGCAAGATGAAAAGCTTTACACTAAGTTTTTGAAATGTGAATTCTAGCTAGAGTAAGTTAGTTTTCTGGGGCACATAGTGTCGAGAGATGGAATTTCGGTAGATCCCGCAAAGATAGAAGCTCTTAAGGAGTGGAAACCTCTGAAAAATGCTCATGAGGTTAGAAGTTTTCTTGGGTTAGCGGGATATTGCCGGCAATTTGTGGAAGGATTTTCCAAAATAGTCATACCAATGACTACCTTCACTTGCAAAAAATCAAGTATGAATGGATTGACAAGTGCAAGAAGAGTTTTCAGGAGCTGAAAATGAGATTGATGATTGCCCCAGTGCTGATAATCGCTAACGTCATAGAGGGATATACTATTTATAGTGATGCCTCAGGCTAAGGATTGGGAGCAGTGCTGATGTAGCATGGAAAAGTAATTTCTTATGCTTCTCGACAGCTAAAGAATTACAAGAAGAACTATCCCATTCATGACCTGAAGCTGGCAGTGGTGTTTTTCACACTGAATTTGGAGGCACTACCTGTACGGGATACACTGTGACATCTACACTAATCACAAAAGCCTGAATTATTTCTTCAATCAAAAGGAATTGAATATGAGACAACGTCGATGGTTGGAGTTGTTCAACGACTATGACTGTGACATTCTATACCACCCAGGAAAAGCAAACAAGGTGGCAAGTGCATTGAGTCGACAACCAAGAGATTACGTGATGACAATGAAAGAGATTTCACAGCAGTTACGTGCCGACCTTGCTACCTTGGATTTAGAGATAGTAGTCGGTCAATTGGCTAACCTCTCTATCAAGCCTACCATTATGGAAGCTATAAAAGGGGGGCAGTTAATCGATCCTGCGATACAAGGAATGATGTACGAAGTGAGGAAGGAGGGGTGACCAGGATTTCATATCTCCGTAGATAGAGTATTGGGGTTCAAGGGTAGAATATGTGTTCCGGACGATGACGAGATCAAGAAGCATATCTTTTTCAAGGGACATAATGCTCCTTATGCCATGCATCCTAGCACCACAAAAATGTACCAAGACTTGAAGAAGTACTTTTGGTGGCCTGGGATGAAAAATGAGACAGCAGAATATGTGGCACACTGCTTGACTTGTCAGCAGACAAAGGTCGAGCATCAACGACAAGCCGAATTGTTGCAGCCCTTAGAAATTCCTGAATGGAAGTGGGAGATGGTCACTATGGACTTTGTCATAGGTCTACCAATCACTCCCAAGGGGAACGACGCCATTTGGGTTATCGTAGATAGGCTGACTAAGTCTGCTCATGTCTTGCCGATCAAGGTAACTTATGGGGCACATAAGTTAGCAGATATTTACATTGTAGAAATAGTGAGACTGCATGGTGTACCCTAAATCCATCGTATCAGATCGCGACAGACGTTTCACCTTGGAATTCTGGGATAGACTCCAAACGGGGTTGGGTACTAAACTGAAGTTCAGCACTTCTTTCCACCCGTAAGTAGATGGTCAAAGCGAACGAACAATTCATACCTTGGAAGATATGCTAAGAGCTTGCGTGCTCGACATTCAAGGGTCATGGAATAAAAAGCTTTCACTAATAGAGTTCGCTTACAACAACAACTATCATGATTCCTTCCAGATGGCTCCGTATGAGGCTTTTTACGTAAGGAAATGCCGATCACTGATTCATTGGCATGAGGCCTGTGAAAGAAAGTTTCTCGGATCAGATGAGGTTGATCAAGTTACCAAGGACATCCAGCAGATAAGGCAACACTTGTAAACTTTGATAGATCAACAGTGCAAATATGCCGACAGTGCAATAATGTGCTGCTGAAGGTAGCTCCGCTACGAGGGGCTATGCGGTTCGGGAAGAAAGGAAAGCTTAGCCCAAGGTTCGTTGGACCTTTCAAAATCATAGAGAGGATTGGGAAGTAGCTTATCATTTAGCTCTTCCACCTGCCCTGTCTAAGGTGCATGACGTGCTTTATGTATCCTTGTTGAGAAAATACATGCACGATCCCTTGCATGTACTCAGCTATGAGCAGCTGAGTGTTGATCCTCAACTCGTGTATGAGGAGAAGTCGGTGATGATTCTAGACCGGAAGAACAAAGTGTTGAGGAACAAGACCGTATCGTTGGTGAAGGTACAATAGAGTAACCATGGCATATATGAGGCGACCTGGGAAATAGAAGACAAGATGAGGGAGTTGTATCCTCATTTGTTTTAAGTTTCGAGGAAAAAACCTTAATAAATTGTAGGTATTGTAACACCCTGCATTTCAGGTAGCTTTAAACGACTTGGGTCGGGATTATTTTCCTCGAGTTAAGAATATTATTTTAAATAATATTATATTTGTTTGGAATTTATTTCCATGAGTTATTGCTAGCCAAATTATGAAGTTTATGATTAAAAGTCAAGATAAGACTTTCAGTCTTGCATCGACACAAAAACCCTAATTGGGTAAAAATCTCAGAAAATAAAATGAAAAACTATGGCAAATATATTTTAGGCATAAAATACATTCATAAAAATTAAAGTTTGGTAAAAAATAATAAACCAATGAGGAAATGGAAATTTTAGGGAATTTTGTGCTAAATGCTTAATTTTACTGAATTGGGGAATTTTATTCCATAAATGGACCTTATTTAATTTAATTATTATGTGTTAATTTTTATTTTTAATTTTTTTTATAAGAGTTAAAAAGGTTATAGAAAGTCATTTTTTGATTTTTGGAAAAAAAAAAGAACAAACTCTCAGAAAATGTTTATTAACCTTTATATATATAGAAAAATTAATATAAATGCATAAATAGAAAGAGGTGGCCAGCCACGTGGGGATATTAATTGTGTAGACCAAATTTATTAAGTTTTAAATCACATTTAAATTAAGGTTAATGACACAGAGTGATAAAGGTAAAAACACTTAAGTGTTTCAGATATTTTAGAGTTGTCTACGTTCTTCGAACCACCCCAAAACCGACCCCCATTCTCTCATCTTGTTCAAAAAATTATCTCTCAAGTTTTCTCATCATTTTCAACTACCAAGAACACTAAGAAAGCTTGGAAGTTTAAGCTTTGGTCTTGGAAGAGTTTTTCCCTAAGGTAAAAGTTTTAAAAACTTGACTTTTATAGAGTTTTTAACCATAGATCCTTATATAACTAACTATATATGTTTTGGGGGAGTTGGTTTAAGGTTTTTAAAGAGTCTTGAAGGATCTAAAGCTAGTAGAAACATCAAAACCTAAAGCAAGAACAACAAGAGGTAAATAGTTTACTTTTTATGGTTGTTTTTGTATGGTTTTTATTTTAAGCATTATTTTGTGTATTTAATGCTTAAAGTATCATATTGATTGTGTAATAAGGCTATGGTAGTTCCTTGAAAAATTTTATGATGCTTGTATGTTGATTTTTGAAAATAGGGACCCAAAATCCCTAAGGGTTTTGTTGAAAACCCTAAAACAAAAATACAAGTTTTGGGCCGTGAATTCCAAGGGGTCAGCATCCACTCTATACTGATTTTGTAAAAATGAATTGTACTGTGATGTTTTTGAGATGGATTACATGAATTTGAGCTTTTGAAACACTAAAAAACGTTCAGAAATGAATGAGATATTCTATTTGAAAGTTTAGGTAAAAACTTTTTTTTTTCGTATTCTTAAATTCAAGACCAAGTTTGGACAGCCACTGTATAGGGAAAATGAACCCAGTTTTTGATAAAATTTGGTGGACATGTTCTTTACATAACCTAGTATTCTACTGTAAAATTTGATAACAAAATATTGAACGGTATGAGAGTTATTAAGTGCCAAAGTTCAGAAAAATACAGACTTTAAAATACGATCATTTTTGCCTCAATGTTTGGAAAATATTTTCACCAATAAAAAATGCTCCTTTTGACCTAAAATTTTACAAAGACCTAAATGGCATACCAAATAATGAATTGGAAAATTTTGGTAACAATTGGGTAAGTAAATTCCAAGTTATGACCTAACAAATTATGTAATTAAAAATGTGAAAAATGAGGTTTCCACACTTAGTGAAAACAAATGAGATTTTAGAACTTAAGAAAAAAAAAAAACATTTTTGTGCATATTGCAAGATAAAGATTTGGTAAGTCTTAAAAGAAATTATAAACGATTTTTCCTAATTAAGTTAGAATTAGAATATTTTCTTAAAACAATTTTTAGAGATTAAAACCTTAAGAAAAATAAAAAGAAAATTAAGAGATTATTTTCTTGAAAAATAATTGAGGAATTTAATTAGTATTTTATGGATATAATATCGGCTAAAATCTTTTATATATTTAACTGACTTGTAGAAAGTATGGGTTAATAGCGGAACTTTTAAAGAATAAGATTTTTAGAGGATTATGGGAAAATACTATTGCGATACCCGAGCCTAGGTATCGAGACCATAGGATAGGTCTCCCCGAGACTTAGGGTTTAGTATCAAATTTTTTAGTATGAATTTCTGGAATGGATTTAAAACCAAATAAGGATCTTTAATCCTTACAAATAATTTTTTAAAATGACCAAACTGCCCAAAATAATCATAACAAATTATCAGTGCCATAGTTAATCCGAGTATATTGTATGGATAATTACAGTATTGGCGAAGCATAACTGGACTGTACGTTGGAGGGTGAAATCCTGCTGAGAGCTAAGGACTCCAAGTAAGTCAACTTCTTTTGTTTGGCTACAACATGAAACAACTAGAGTAATGTATGCTAGTATAGAAACACATGCACATGTATACACTGCCGTTAGTCTAGTAGGCGCTGATTCAGAATATATGAACGGTAGATATCCGTCTTATCCTAGATGGCTAATCCCCGTCACACTGCTTGTTCTATTTTATTATGTCTGGTTCACTACCGCGACGAGTGGACAAGAGGTGAGGATTGCTGGTTTAAACCTTGGGGCGCCAAAATGAATGGGACCTAGGGGCCCTCACCGTCACATTGATTGATTGATATTATTATGTCTGATTAATTACCACGACGAGTGGCCAAGAGGTGAGCATTGCTAGTTTAAACCTAGGGGCACCAAAATGAATGGGACCTAGGGCCCCTAGTGCTTACTTAATCATTGAAGGGTTAGAACCTGAGAAAGTGCTCTGATAAGCTATTCCCGGATAGTAACTGTGAATGTTGGCTATTCTGTGAGAGTGCCTAGAGATACTAGGGGTTGCCAAGTTTGAATGAGGCTGAACACCCTAGGGGAAACTACTCACCAGCACCACTAATTAACATAGAAGTCTTTGTAAACGCATGTAACTTCGATTACACTATTGAATAGTAGCAATGCCCTTGGTAACTTAATGGTTACTCTTGTGAGGGATTTACTCTTGGATAAGTAACGATGCCCTAGGTAACTCGATAGTTACCCTTGATGGGGATATTTATTGACTAGATCATAGTGTTGAGACTTGGTTCTCCCCTGCTGTTTAGCAAAATTGTTGGAGGGCGTGATACACCCAAATTGTTTGAAATTGTCGAGCGTTGGTCTCGAATTATATTGTGATATATTATATCTGCTTGCTCTTGGATTTTCTGAGTGCAGGGATTTATCTGTTTATATGAAATAGTTTTCCATTGGTTATCAAGCATAACCATAAGTTTTCCAGGATTCTTGAAATTGATTTCATAGGGTCCGGATGGATCTGGAACCCTAATTTTGTGAGCTATTGTTATCAGTGGATAGTAACTTGGTCAGTGACCACCTGTCTTCTCTGCATGCTTTTGTTTTAAAGTTGAGCTTACTAAGCGTTTTTGCTTACCTAGTTGCTTCCTGTTATAGGTAAGAACAAGAGCAAAGCAGAGCAGTGAGCGCTGGAGTCTACTTTGTGGAAGTACATGTGGGTCGTCCTTTTGGGAAGATGTTTTGTTTTTGGAAATGTTGTTTTATTTTCATAAACTAGGCTCAGTTTACTCTTTATAAACTATGTTTGTATTAAATATTAAGTATAGCTATGCGACTTTTAAAAAGTTTTTTTTATACGGGTTTTGAGACATATTGTTACATGAAAATGTTTATATTTCCGCATTATCAAGTTTAGAAAATCCAGGATGTTACAACTTTGGGGATGACGTGATGGGGGTAGGACTAGTCGAATATATTGACGAAGTCCTACTATAAGAGGAGGACCCGACTAGAGTAATCAAAGTCGGGAAGCAACTAAAGGTTAAAATTAAGGCAGAGTTGGTAGAATTTTTGAAGAAGAACTAAGACGTCTTTGCCTAGTCACATAAGGACATGGTTGGAATTTCTCTGTCCGTAATAAGCCATGTCCTCAATGTGGACAAAAACTACCCACCGGTGCAACAAAAAAGGAGACTAATTGACAAAGACCGATCTCAAGCTCTGAAGGATAAGGTCGAGCGGCTCAAGGAAAAACAGTTTTATAAGGGAGGCCTACTACCCAGACTGGGTATCAAAACCCGTGCTGGTCCCAAAACCAAACAGGAAGTGGAGGAGATTTGTGGACTTAACAAATCTGAACATGGCCTGCCCAAAGATTGCTTCCCACTACCCAGAATAGACCAACTGGTTGATGCAACAACAAGACATGAAATAATCTCGTTCATGATTTCATATTCTAGGTATAATCAGATAAGTATGCACCGTCCCGACAAGGAACATACCAGCTTCCGGACAGACAAGGGATTGTATTGTTATAAGGTAATGCCATTCTCTTTGAAGAACGCATGAGCCACCTACCAGTGTTTAGTGAGTGGCATGTTCTGAGACTTGATCGGCAAAAATATTGAGGTATATGTCAATGACATGTTGGTCAAGTCCAAAGAAGCTGGAGGGCATGTTCAAGATTTGGCGGAATGCTTTGCAATACTTAGAAAGTATCGCATGAAGTTAAATCCTCTCAAGTGCTCGTTTGGAGTTGGTTCTAGTAAGTTTCTCGGATACATAGTCAATTCACGTGGAATCGAGGCTAACCTTGAGAAGGTAAAATCATTGATCGACATGAAGTCACGTACCATAGTCAAAGAAGTGCAAAGCTTAACATGGAAAGTAGCTGCTCTCAGTAGTTTCATATCGAAGTCTACGGAAAAGTGTGTCCCTTCTTTAACTTACTGAGGGGCTGCAAGAAAATCCAATGGACCAAGGAATGTGAGAAAGCTCTCCAAGCCATGAAGGAGCATCTCGCTCAACCTCGCATCCTAGCAAAGCCAATAGATGGTGAAGTACTATTCATCTATTTCTCAATCACCAAGCATGCAATCAGCGCTGTTTTGATGAAAAAAGAGAACCGGGTACAACACTCAGTGTACTATATCAGTAAAAGGCTAGTAGAGGCAGAGTGTGGGTATCCCCCTCTTGAAAAACAAACCTACTGTTTAGTAACTGCCTCTCGGAATTTGCGTCCATATTTCCAAGATCACTCGATCCGAGTCCTAACCAATCAACCGCTACAACAAGTTCTTCAGAAGCCAGAGGCCTTAGGACGGTTACTTCAAATGGGTGGTGGAGTTAGGACAGTTTGATATCACTTATCATCTGAGGACGACGATAAAAGGACAAGCATTGGCAGATTTCATAGCCGAAGGCACCAACCATGAAGACCCTTCCTACCAATTAGAGAATGGAGATACCGAGAAGGAAGGAGATACTCTCGTATGGAAGCTATTTCTTGATGGAGCATCCTATGAACACAACTCAGGCGCATGAATCATACTGGTCACTCCAGAGCTTCATCAAATCCACCTCACTCTCAAATTTGAATTCAACTCTTCAAACAACGAAGCTAAGTACGAGGCATTACTAGCAGGATTACGTTTATCTTGGGATCTGCATGCATAGTCCCTAGAGATATTCAGCGATTCCCAAGTGTACCAGGTACTGGGGAAGTATCAAGCCAAGGGACTTAGTGTAACGCCCTAGTTAACCAAGACCGTTACACTGTGTGTTTAATATAATGCTTAAATCACTAAGCAAGTCATTTGAACTTAAATGTGTAATTAAATTCTAAGTAAAGGTCAAGTATTTAAAGATTTGGACAACAAAATGGTTATTTTTCATTAAAATCGGTTTACAGACTTGTAAAAGACCAATAGAATACAACTTAGCTGTCCTAAATAGCAAAACAAGGTTTATCCCAGGTTCTTCCCAAGCTATTCTGATCATGGTGATCAAGTAGGCTACATATATACACACCGCCCCTGAAGCTCTCCAACTCATGGCTTGTCTAGCTATCCCTTTCCCATACCTGCACCACATAGCACCTGTGAGCCAAGACTCAACAAGAAAACTTAAACCATCATGCACAACTAGGCAAAAATATAAACACATTAAACATATATCATCAGGTTCAATTAACAATAGGATATATGTGACCAACCAATAGTAATGTTCAACTTAGTCAAATATGTAAACAAAACTCATCAATCAATAGAAATGATTAAGTGTGAACCACACTTCTATTTCTGGTATAATATTCAGGCCTGATGCCCTTAAGCCAAGTCCCATGGTATTTTAGCCAACCCCAGCACCCTTAGGTCGGGCTATGTTTCGCACACTTGCTATTGGCCCCCGTCACCCTTAGGTCGACTTGCAAACAGATATAATCATAGATGCATAGTGCATAACAAGTAATCAATGGCAGCATATACAAGCGTGCCCATCTAGATACATATATGTCCATATTCATAATACATTCATTAACAGGAGTTTAAGCCCCATTCACAACTCGGGTGCAGTTTTCTTACCTCAAGTCCCGAGAAGCTAGCATATAACAGCCCCGAGCACGATCCCTATTCCTGAGCCCTTGCAGTATAACCTAGTCACAATATGATAATGTATAACCATTAAAATCCTAAACCTCGAATTCTACTAAACCGGGTAGTAAAATTCATCTCGAGCACTTAGGTTTAAGTCCTCGAGCCTAAAAACCAACCTTGGCTATGGCTGCCTAGGCGAGCTACAAGTCAGAGGCGCCAGCCTCTTGTCCCAGGGGTAGGCGGGCCGCGACTTGGCCCCTAGGGCTGCGGCGCACACACAAGTCAACAAGCCCCCCCAAGGCCTTTTTGGTCACGCGGGCTGTGGCGTGCCCTTGTGAACCCAGATATCCAAGCCTTAGAATTCAACCCTAAATATATAGCCCAGCTAAAACTAGGTCTAGAATTCCCAATATCAACTCATAAATAACACACATAGCCTAAAACACTAGTTTAATCTTTTAAATACCAAATTCAGAACCCCCTCAAGTTTCCCTCAACATGATCAAAACCCAAACCAAAATTCGACAATTAGAATCTAAAGTCTTACCTTTGTTAATAGCTTTACTCCTCAACCACTCCTTGACTGATCCTAGCTTAGTTTCCCCAGATTTCCAGCTCAATTCCCAGGTTTCTCTTCTAGAAGTTCCTTCAGCCACAAAGCACTCCAAAGGGAGAGAGAGAGAGAACGTGAGAGTAAGAGAGAGGGTGTGCTGAGAGATGCTTCCAATTTGTTCTGGCTTAGTCTTGAAGTTTATCCTACTGTATCCTCAACATAAAGACCAAAATGCCCTTAGTGATCCTGACCATAAGGGAAAAATGGTAATTTTCCCTGTTTCTCGCTAATTCCTCGAGTCATCCTACAAATTCCCGATTAATCCTGTCATGCATACTAATTATCAAATACTCACCCATTATTCGATAAATCCCAAATATACGTGAAACTTCCCAAAATACCCCTAGGCTCGCCTCGAGCGGGGTATTGGACCCCGTTGTGACTATTCTGCTAATCTGCTCACTAAGACTGTCTTGAGCCGAATATTGAAAATATACTAACATAATAATGTGGTCTCAATCATTTACACACATATAATTGCATTTATACCCGCAACGGGCCAATACTACAAATATGCCCTTATTATCAAGAATGGGCCCACATGCATAATTAATACACATAAACATACATTTAAATACATATTATCATATAAATCATGTATTCCATGTAGTCACACATTTATTCAATTAATTCAACATGTACATCCTATTATGCTTTCCAAGTACTGTAGTCCAAGCACTTAGCCTTAACAATAAATTCAGGATGTTACAACTATCCCCTCCTTATTGAAATTTCGTCCTCGAAATTTATTCAAACACCTCAAGAAACAAATCCCATTGAATCTTACTATAACTTCAAAGTCTAGTCCTTTCCCTTTTTATCACTTAGTAACACTCTCACTAGAGTGACAGTCATATTGTAACGCCCTGGATAGCCAAGACCGCTACACTGTGTGTTTATAAAGGTGCAAGACTTGCTAATTAAGTCATTTAGTTAAAACGTGTCAATCCACATACCCAATGAACTAGGGTTAAAAGGTTTTGGTCATAAAATAAACATTTCTTTTAAATAAACGTTTTACACAAGGGACCTCAAAAGAAACAGTGTTTGAAGGTCAGTTTACAAAATTGACGAAGTACAAACAATCGATGCCACTCTAAGGGAAAAATAGACATTTATGGTCCTCCCGCTCCTGTTTCCTCCTCAACCGTGGCGGCTGAGCAGCTGATCATGTACATTCTGCTCTCAGAGCTCTCCAATTCAAGGCAGATCAAGCTTGCCCTTGCCTTTACCTGCACCACGTAGCAACCATGAGCCAAGGCCCAGCAAGAAAACATAATGTTATAGTACAAACAAGGATAACAATTGAATAATCCTTAAAGCATGTTCATAAACTTAGCATACCACATTAATCACATAGTCCACAGACATAACCAGAGAATCAACAAACCAACACTCAGCTATTTAGCACGAACAATCCATCAATCAATAATATTAGTCAAGTAACATAATAATCATGGTCGACACCCTTAGGTCGCACCCTCTGTATACCCCACTGACTCCGGTCCGCTTAAACTGAGCTCAGTGCATAATAAGGTGTCCTTAGCTACCAGTGGCTGAGCCGCGCCCTATGCGCTAATGTAAACTCCGACACTCTTATGTCGTTTGTTTAATATTTACATGGCATAATACCATCCTTTATAAAGCACACAAAATAAGGAACCCTTAGTTCCATTATAAATTTGCAACCCAGTGTAGTTTTCTCATCTTTAATTTCCAAGTGTACTGACTACAAGGGATGCCTCTTGAGCGCGATCCGCTTCCCGAGCCCTAACTTAGTACCTAGTCACAATCAAGATAAGGGATACCATTAATGATTGTTAAAGGGCTTTCAGATAAGGTTCTAGTTTCTGGGACATCGAATTCCACCAAACATGGTAGTAGAATCAATCCCGAGCACCCTAGGTTAAATTCCCATGCTTAAAATCCCAAAAACACAAAATTTCCTTAAGGGCCGCGGCTCAAGCTCCATATGCCGCGGCCCGCCCTCCATCTTCGGCACTTAACAGCTTCAGAGCGTCGCAGCTAACCAAGAACTATGCCGCAGCCCGACCCCATTCGAACCCAGAAAAACCACCATTTTTAACTCTCAAACCTCACTCAAAACCTCTCATAACCATCCCAATAATATACTCCAATTATCACAAATATTCCTGTATGATTTCAGAAGCTTAAGCCAGCAGAAACCTAATCTAAAAACTCATCAAAACAACATTTTAATTTCTAAAACTCACACACTCAAGAAATCCAAAACCAGTCAAGAAAACACTAAGATTCATACATTAGATCATAAATTCGAGCTTACCTTCACTGATGAACCAATTCTCTAGGAAATCTCTGAGCTTATCCCAAGTTCCAAGCTTTAATTCAGTCCGTCAATGTCAAAACCCATAAACACCTCAAAAGTCATCCATAACCACAGAATTTAACCACCATGCATAAAGCTTATGGCTTACCTTAACTCTTGATTGGATCCTTAGCTAATCCTTGAGCTAATCTCCTAAATCACAGCTCCAATTCTCTGAATTCCATCCGAGCTTATCACTGACAGCAAGCATACATGTTCGGTCGATCTCCAGAACCAATGAACATTGGCTCGCTCTAATACCAAGTTGTAACACCCTACTTCCTTAGACCCGTTACTAAGTGAGTTTAAAACATGATTCTAACTCGCTAATCGAGGTTTTAAGATAAACGTGTAATTAAATCATAAACAGAAACATAAATTTCGAAAATACTTCCATTACTGAGATTCTTAGGACAATTAACATTTGGGATCCCAAAAATACTGTTTATAAATATTTACAACTCAAAATATATTTAAAGTCGACTAAACGACAAAATAGGATTCTTTACAAACAACTTCCAAAAATACCCCTGGCCGTGGCAGCTAGGCAGACCAGACATGTATGCGTCACCTCACGCTCTCCATACTCGTGGTCGGTTGACTTTCTCTTTGCCTTTACCTACACCACAGAGCACCCGTGAGCTGAAGCCCAACAAGAAAACTCCACATAAATATAACATATGCATACATACCACTCAGCATATAAGAAATTCACCAACAAGCCAAACACGTACGCCCAAGCCGTCCCAGGCACTTTACCAGGCCCTGGGTTGCGGTCCACACCGTAAGGATATCCCAGGTATCCTTTATGGTCTTACCCTAGCAAATCGCACTCTGCATGCTAAACGCTGCTCCTGGCCCCTTTCTGTTCTCGGCCTTTGCCGTTCCCGGCCCTAGCCGATCATTCACATATATGTATACACAACATAACTCAAACATAACTTAAATATATACTAACATGTTCAATGGGCTACACCCAATGCATAATCATATAGGGTCGTGCCCTACAACACAATTATTGGGCCTCGCCCTGCTCTATGGGTACTGCAGTTTTCTTACCTGTGCCCGAACTTCTTGAGCACTAAACCCTCGAGCACGGTCCTCTAATCCGAGCCTCTCCGAGAACCTAGTCACAACACACAAATAACATCCCCATTACTAACCAATTCATAAGCGTCTCCCAGAACCAAACCTAAGCCCTTGGGACCTCCTGGAACCCCACACAAAGTGGTGGAAGCGTCCCCCGAGCCCCCTGTGCAAAAGCCTAACAACCACAATTCTCCCCTGCCCAGAAATGGCCTAGCGCCGTGGCGCAACCCTATGACGGTCGCTGCGCCCAGAAGGGCCCCCGTCCTCTGCTACAACCTAGCGGTGCGGCACAGAAGAACAGGGCCACGGCGCCCCTTCGCGAACCCAGAATTATGGGTTTTCTCTTGCATTTTCCCCGAGCCAAAACACTCCCAAATAATTACCAAGACTTACCTAAGTCCCAAATTCAATTCAAAATCCCCAATAAGCCATCTAACATCTTATAAACTTCAACAACAGACCTAAATACACAATCAAACCCAAGAATCACTTAGTGGTTCAAAATTCTCAAAACTTAAACCAACCCTTGCTAAGTTTAAACAACCTTCAAAAATTCTTAAACTAAACCAGAAATAACTTTCAAATATGCAAGGAATCCATACCTCAAGATGGAATTCGACCCTGAGCTTTTTCCTTCTTCTACTCCAGGCTAAATCTCCTTGATTCCCAGCTGAATTCTCACAAACAACAAGCTACAAAGTCTGCTCCAACCCTCATTCTCAAATCCTTAAAACAAGCTAAAACTTTAGAGAAAACCCATGGATGAATTTCTTACCTCTGTGATTAACCTTGGCCTTAGCTTGATTCTACAACCTTGAATTCCTCCCTTGACCTCAAAGAAACTCAGTCTTTTTTCCCCTTCCTTCTTTTTCTTTGTTTTCTTTTCCTCTAACTTTCAGCAAGAAGTGAAATAAACCTAAGTGTAGAGAAACGTGAATAGCTTCCCCACTCGGCCATAGTTATCTAAATCTCAGCCAAAAGACCTCTTTGCCCTTCCATCTAACCCATGTTCTAACTAATCCTCAAGGGCTTCTTAGACCTTTCCTAACTTCTTACAAAAATACCATTTTCTCTCTTAGAGTAACTATCCTCAATGGTTACCTATGGTTAGCCAAGTTACCAAAATGTCACTAACCATTACTTAAAAATTCCCAAACTCAAGTTATAATATTCCCAAAATAACCCTAGGCTCCTCCCAAGCCGGGAATTTAATCCCATTGTGACTTTAAGAGGAATGGTTCTCTAGGACCGTCTCGGAACGTGCATCACAAATAAATCACAATTATATCAACAATATCACGTATATTACATTTATGCCCTCAACGGGCTAAAATTACCAGTTTTCCCCTAACAACCAAATGGGGCCCACATGCATATTTATTTCACCTAAACATGCATTCTAACCACATATTCACTAAATTAATACAGTATAACAATTATTGCCCTCTAGGCACACTAATCTAGGCTCCAAGCCTTATTAGCAAATTTGGGTCGCTGCAGTTTCCTTTGAGAGAAAGAGAATAGGAGGGAAGGTCGGTTTGGTTTTTGTTTTGTTCCACCGTGTTCTATATTTTAGTTAGTCTATCCCTAAGTAGTTAAGTCAATCCCGAGGCTCGGGGTACCGGAAACGTCCCCGATGGAAAAATGGTAAAATTCCTGAGTATTCCCACCTAAGCTTCCTAACCTCAAACATATCTCCAATTATTTATTTCAATAACCCGATAACCCAAATAACCATCTAATACCTGAAATACCCCTTGACTAGCCCCAAGTCAAGTATTAGGTCCCGATGTGACTTTCCCGCTTACTAGTTCCCTAGGATCACCTTAAGTTGCATGCTGCAAATTTACCCACATAATAATGTGGTCCTCACAGTTATAACATATAATCACATAATCACACAAGCATGCTTATCACAGAATCATGCATTAAACTACTTAATTCACACATAAACCAATTATACCTTCCCGCCACACTAATCAAGGCCCTTAAGCCATATTGGTGATTTTGGGTCGTTACAACTATCCCCTCCTACTAAGAATTTCGTCCTCGAAATTTACCTGAATAGCTCGGGATACTGATCCCGCATCACCGTCTCAAGCTCCCAGGTCGCTTCCTCGATCTTGCTATTTATCTACAATACTTTAACTAATGGGATCGTCTTATTCCGTAGAACTTTGTCCTTCCAATCTAAAATCTGAACTGGTCGCTCCTCATAGGACAAATCTGTCTGCAATTCTAAGTCCTCATACTTCAGCACATGCGTCGTATCTGAGACATACTTCTGCAACATAGAGATATGGAATACGTCATGAACTCCCGACAACAACAGTGGCAAGCCTAACCTGTAAGCCACCTGTCCAATTCTTTCTAGAATTTCAGAAGGTTTAACAAACCGAGGGCTCAGCTTGCCCTTTACTCCAAATCTCTTCACCCCTCCCAGTGGTGAAACTCGCAGAAACACGTGGTCCCCAATGTAGAACTCCACATCCCTACGCTTGGGATTAGCGTATCTTTTCTATCTACTCTGTGAAGCAAGCATCCTCGCTCAGATCTTCTCAATGGCTTCATTTGTCTTCTGAACCATGTCTGGCCCCAAATATTTTCTCTCATCCATCTCATCCCAATGGATGGGTGACCTAATCGTGGACTGATAACTGTTTTCATACGAAAATTCAATGAATGGAAGATACTTACTCCAAGATCCCTCGAAATCAATCACACATGCTCTAAGCATATCCTCCAACACCTAAATCGTCCTCTCAGACTGTCCATCAGTTTGAGGATGAAAGGTTGTGCTAAACTTCAACTGAGTCCCCATGGCTCTCTACAGAGCTTCCCAGAACTAGGAGGTAAAGATAGGGTCTCGATCGGATACTATAGACTTAGGAACCCTATGGAGACGAACTATCTCCCTCACATATCACTCTGCATATAGTTCCACTGTGTAAGTCAACTTTACTGGCAGAAAATGAGCTGACTTGGTGTATATGTTCACTATCACCCACACCGAGTCATAAAGTCACAAAATCCATGGTAATGTCCTCCCATTTCCACTCGGGAATACCTAAAGGCTGAAGCAATCCCGCTGGTCGCTGAAGCTCAGTCTTCACCTGTTTACATGTCAAACATCTAGCCATATACTCCACCACATCCTTCTTCATCCCGGGCCACCAATATAATGTCCGTAGATCCTAAAACATCTTTGTGGTACCCGGATGAAGCGAGTACGGCGTAGTGTGAGACTCATCTAGTATCTCTCGTTTGATCCCTTCATCTGCCGAAACACAAATTCGTCCCTGATATCGAAGCATACTAGCCTCAGAAATAGAATAATCCTTAGCTACCCCCGCTAAGACATTCTTTCGAACTTCCTGTAACTGCGCGTCTACCAATTGACCCTCCTTGATCTGCTATAGCAGGGTCGACTGCAAGGTAACATTGGCCAACCGGCCAACCACCAGCTCTATCCTTGTCCTGGTCATCTCATCTGCCAACTCTCTGGAGATCTGAACAGAACTAAATAACCGCCCCGAGCCCCTCTGGCTCAATGAATCTGCCACAACATTGACTTTCCCTGGGTGGTAAAGGACATCACAATCATAATCCTTAACCAACTCCAACCAACACCTTTGCCTCATGTTCAGATCCTTCTGGGTGAAGAAATACTTCAAACTCTTATGATCAGTGTATATCTCGCACTTCTCCCCATACAGGTAATGTCACCACACCTTTAGTGCGAATACCACTGCCGGTAGTTCCAGATCATGGGTAGGATACTGTTGTTCATACTCCTTCAGCTGTGGCGATGCATAAGCTATAACTTTCTCATTCTGCATCAACACACAGCTTAAACCCATCCTCGATGCATCACAGTATACCACAAACTTTCCTTCTTCCGAAGGAGGACTTAGTACTGGTGCAGTAATAAGTCGTTGCTTCAATTTTTGGAAACTATGCTCACACTTCTCCAACCAAACAAACTTTTGATTCTTCTGTGTCAACTCAGTCGTTGGTGAGGCAATCTTCGAGAATCCTTCCACAAAACGCATGTAATAACTTGCCAACCCGAGGAAACACCACACCTCCGACGCGTTCCTTGGCCTCGGCCAATCACTCATTGCCTCCACCTTGGATGGATCCACCTTAATCCCTTTTGTGCCAACTATATGCCTGAGGAAAGTCTCCACTGGCAACCAAAACTCACACTTCTTAAACTTGGCATATAACCGATGCTCCCTTAACCTCTATAAGACCTGTCAAAGATGTTGCTCATTCTCTGCCTTTGAACTGGAGTACACTAAGATGTCGTCGATGAAGACAATGACGAACTTATCCAAGAAGTCCTTGAACACCCTGTGCATCAGATCCATGAAAGCTATCGGGGCATTGGTCAAGGAAAAAGACATGACCAAGAAGTCATAGTGCCCATACCGTGTTCGGAAGGTCGTCTTCGGTATGTCCTCGTCCTTGACCCTCAGCTGGTGATAACCAAATCGAAGATCGATCTTTGAGAACACTGTCTTTCACTGCAACTGATCGAACAAGTCATCGATCCTTGGTAGAGGGTACTTATTCTTGATAGTCAACTTATTCAATTCCCTTAGTCTATACACATCCTCAGAGTTCCATCCTTCTTCTTAACAAATAAAACTAGAGCGCCCCATGGAGAGTAACTAGGCCTGATGAATCCTAAATCCAGAAGTTCCTGTAGCTGTATCTTCAGTTCCTTCAACTCTGCTGGTGCCATCCTATATGGTGCCCTTGATACTGGTTCTGTCCCCGGTGCTAACTCATTAACAAAATGAATCTCTCTATGCGGTGGCAATCCTGGTAGCTCCTCAGGAAACAACTCTAAAAACTAACAAACCACCTAGGTCTTTCCTGGCCCCACTGGCAAAACCTTGGTAGTGTCCACCACACTAGCCAGAAAACCTATACATTCTCCTTGTAACAAGTCTCTGGCTCTCAACGCTGATATCATGGGTACGCGGGGTCCACATACCGCACCCACGAAAACGAAAGGATCCTCGCCCTCGGCTCAAAAGTCACCATCTTCTTCCTGTAGTCAATAGTAGCCCCATACCTGACCAACCAATCCATCCCTAAGATCATGTCAAAATCCTCCATATCTAACTCAATCAAGTCAAATGAAAGCTCCCTACTATCAACCATCACTGGCAGTGCCTTGATCCACCTCCTAGAAACTACCAATTCCCTAGTAGGCAATAAAGTCCTAAAGCCCGTAGTCTGATACTCACTAGGTCTACACAGTCTATCAATCACTTTACTAGAAACAAATGAATGTGTAGCACTAGAGTTAATCAATACAGTAAAAGGAGAGCCAACACTAGAAAGCTGACCTGTCACCACCGAGGGACTAGCCTCAGCCTCTACCTGTGTCAAAGTGAACACTCGAGCTGGAGTCAAGCTATCCACCTTTCCTGCTCCCCTTTCTTCACTATTGGGCAGTCTTTCTTAAGGTTCCCCACTGTTCTGCATACATAGAAAACCTTGGCCTAACATTCACCCTGATGTCGTCTTCTACACCTCGGGCACTCTGGATAACTCCGCCACACCTCACCACCTCCCTAACGGCCACCCTGACTACCCCGACCCCTCCTGTCAGGACCAGAAGCGGTCGAAGTTTCAGGAGTCTTCCTCTTCACATAACTAGAGCCTCCGCCCCTACCTGGCCCAGAATAAGGAGGCTCCACACTACGACCCTCGCGCCTCGCTGCGCTTTCCTTCCAAATCTTGTTCTCCGCTTCCTCAGCGATAAGAGCCTTCTCAACAGCCTGGGCATAAGTTGTTTCCCCAGGTACTGTTGTAATCCTCACATCCTGGGCTATCATAGCATTAAGCCCTCGAATAAACTTGTCTTGCTTGGCTGCATCTGTTGGCACAAGATCTGGTAAAAATTTCGCAAGTCTACCAAATTTTAGGGCATACTCAGTAACTGTCTTACTGCCCTGCACCAATCCCACAAACTCATTAACCTTTGCTACCCTGATGGCAACATCGTAGTATTTCTGACTGAACAGATCATTGAATCCATCCCAACTCAAGCTTGCCCTTGCCTTTACCTGCACCACGAAGCACCCGTGAGCCAAGGCCCAACAAGAAAACACAATGTTATAGTACAAACAACGACAACAATTGAATAAGCCTTAAAGCATGTTCATAAACTTAGCATACCACATTAATCACATAGTCCACAGACATAACCAGAGAATCAACAAACCAACACTCAGCTATTTAGCACGAACAATCCATCAATCAATAATATTAGTCAAGTAACATAATAATCATGGTCGACACCCTTAGGTTGCACCCTCTGTATACCCCACTGACTCCGGTCCGCTTAAACTGAGCTCAGTGCATAATAAGGTGTCCTTAGCTACCAGTGGCTGAGCCGCGCCCTGTGCGTTAAAGTAAACTCCGACACTCTTATGCCATTTTTTTAATATTTACATGGCATAATACCATCCTTTATAAAGCACACAAAATAAGGAACCCTTAGTTCCATTATAAATTCACAACCCGGTGTAGTTTTCTCCCCTTTAATTTCCAAGTCACCTGACTACAAGGGATGCCTCTTGAGCGCGATCCGCTTCCCGAGCCCTAGCTCAGTACCTAGTCACAATCAAGATAAGGGATACCATGAATGATTGTAAAAGGGCTTTCGGATAAGGTTCTAGTTTCCTGGACATCGAATTCCACCAAACATGGTAGTAGAATCAATCCCGAGCACCCTAGGTTAAATTCTCATGCTTAAAATCCCAAAAACACAAATTTCATTAAGGGCCACGGCTCAAGCTCCCTATGTCGCGGCATGGACCCAACCAGGGGCTCAACCTTGCCCAGAAACTGACATGGGCCACGACCCTACATGCCCCATGTCGCGGCCCGCCCTCCATCTTCAGCACTTAACATCTTCAGAGGGTCGTGGCTCACCAAGAACTATGTCGCGGCCTGACCCCCTTTGAACCCAGAAAAACCACCATTTTTAACTATCAAACCTTACTCAAAACCTCTCATAACCATCCCAATTATAAACTCCAATTATCACAAATATTCCTACATGATTTCAGAAGCTTAAGCCAGCAAAAACCTAATCTAAAAACTCATCAAAACACCATTTTAATTTTTGAAACTCACACACTCAAGAACTCCAAAACCAGTCAAAAAAACACTAAGATTCAGACATTAGATCATAAATTCAAGCTTTCCTTCACTGATGAACCAATTCTCTAGGAAATCTCTCAGCTAACTCCCAAGTTCCAAGCTTTAATTCAGTCCTTCAATGTCAAAACCCATAAACTCCTCAAAACTCATCCATAACCACAGAATTCAACCACCATGCATAAATCTTATGGCTAACCTAAACTCTTGATTGAATCCTTAGCTAATCCTTGAGCTAATCTCCTAAATCACAACTCCAGTTCTCTGAATTCCATACAAGTTCTTCTTGGTTCCTTGTGGTTTCCTTTGAGAGAGAAAGAGAATAGGAGGGAAGGTCGGTTTGGTTTTTCTTTTTGTTCCACTGTGTTCTATATTTTACTTAGTCTATCCCTAAGCACTATAGTCAATCCCAAGGCTCGGGGTACCAGAAACGTCCCCGAGGGCAAAATGGTAAAATTCCCCAATATTCCCACCTAAGCATCCTAACCTCAAATATATCTCCAATTATTTATTTCCATAACCCGATAACCCAAATAACCATCTAATACCCAAAATACCCCTTGACTTGCCCCAAGTCAAGTATTAGGCCCCGTTGTGACTTTCCCGCTTATTAGTTCCCTAGGATCGCCTCAAGTTGCATGCTGTAGATTTTCCCACATAATAATGTGGTCCTCACAGTCATAACATATAATCACATAATCACACAAGCATGCTTATCACAGAATCATTCATAAACTAATTATGCCCTCCCGGCACACTAATCAAGGCCCTTAAGCCATATTAGTGATTTTGGGTCGTTACGCATATTCTATAACACTTTATCTTATTTATTACAAATTCCATTAGCTTTTCCCTTCGCAATAAATCCCACTGAAATCGTAGGGTCTGCTCACCCCATCAGCAGTAATACTTAACACTTCTTTCTTTAACATCGGCACCAGTAACACCTTATAAGCCACCACCCATACCAGGGTAAGACTAATTTATAGCCCCCTGGCCTAGTCCTCGGTAGGATCTCAGAAGTCTATTAAATCTGTAGTCAAACTTCTCTTTTTTCCCCAAGATATCTTATCCTTTCTAGTCCACAATACTCGGAGAAATACAAAGTCTCCCATGCGAGAAATTTGTGTTCCTATACTTGAAATTTACAATCTCTTATGTCCTTCCAAATAGGCAGACACTTCTGCACTAACAATCCTAATAACTTCATTGGTCCCCCAGACTAGTTCTAAACCATAATACTTCCCGTTTCTCATTTCATTACTTAAAACGAGTACTTCTCGCTCCCTATCTCGATGTATTTTATTTACAATCACCCTAACCGTTGACTGGCTTCCATCACCATGACTATTCAATTAAGGGATTGTACTTATCTCAATACCACAAAACTTACACATTCGAGGTAAAATCCTTAAAGTGTAAGTCATTCCTTCAAATTGTCAGTCTATCTTAAGGTCACCTATAATTCTAAGTCTTAATCTTATATTCTTTGTACTCTACAACCTTTTCCAAAACTTGGGAAATAAAGGGTCTCGGTCTGACACCATCGACTTTGGTGTCCAACAGAGACATACAGTCTCCCTTCACCCATACACATAATTGTGATACTCGTTCACACGAACCGAGATGTGTTAACTCAATCTGTTGTGTCACAACTTTTCATATCCAATCATCTTACTTGCAACCTAATGTAGTCAGCCCTTACAGCCCACCACTATACCCTTTTGTCTTCCTATTCACAAATTTTGATCCTAACATCCATTTAAATTCCTAGACATAATATTCATGAGGAGGTAGTACAATACACATCTAGAATCTCCACCTCAACATTGGGTTCCATTGGATCACTCATCCGATCTTCATATCTTAACCCATTCATACTAAAATAGTAGGATTCTTAATCATTCCCACAAGATCTCCTCCCTGAATTTCATTGTCCAGTGTGTTTGTTTAAATATATGTTGATATCGTGCTATGTGATGCATATTTATGAGTGAACGACGAAGGTCGGGAACGGCAAAGGCCGAGAATGAAAGGTAGTCGGGTACGGCAAGGGGTCAGGATTAACATTAGGGTGAGACTCTCCTAGGGTGATGGAGCCACCCTCTTGGTGAAGACCGTGAACCCAGGGCCTGGTAAAGCGTCGCTATGTGTTTAGCATGGTGCCTATTTTGTCGTATGTTGTTGATAGATATGCATATGTTATATGTTTTGCATTGAGTTTTCTTGCCGGGCTTAGGCTCACGGGTGCTCTATGGTGCAGGTAAGGGTAAAGGAAACGTCGACCAACCATGAGCACGGAGAGCGTGGAGTGACGGGTACATGTTCAGCCTGCCTGGCTGCCACGACTAGGGTTATTTTTTGGGAAAATGTACTGTAATAGTTGTTTTGTCACCTAAGTCAACTATAGGTATATTTTGATCTGTAATGTATTTTATAAACAATGTTTTGGGATCCCAACTGTAAAACTTTCTAAAGTTTCAATGAATAATTAAATGATTTACATTTAATGTCTTTAAACGAGTTTTGTTACAGTTTAGTCACACTTTTAACATAAAACCTCGATTAACGAGCTAGTGGCACATTTTTAACTCACTTAGTAACGGCTCTAAGGACGTAGGGCATTACAACTTGGTATCAGAGCAAGCCAAGGTTTATGGTCGTCGATACGGGGTAGAGGGTACTTTTTCTTAATTGTCACCTTGTTAAGCTCGCGGTAATCGATACACATCTGCATGCTTCCATCCTTCTTCTTCACAAATAGAATCAGTGCTCCCCACAGCAAATGGCTCAGTCTGATGAAACCCAAGTCTAAGAGCTCTTGTAACTGTGTTTTCAACTCCTTGAGTTTAGTAGGTGCCATCCAGTATGGTGCCTTTGAGAAAGGCTCAGTTCCCGGTACTAGTTTGATTGTGAAGTCAATTTCTCGAGTAGGCGATAACCCTGGTAAGTCATCTGGAAATATATCTGGAAATTCCTTGATAATGCGGACGTCTCCAACCTTCAATGGTATTTCTTGTGCCACATTCGTGACGCTTGCTAAGAATGTGTGACATCCTTTCTCTATCATCTTCTAAGCTTTGATAGATGAGATAAGCGATGCCCATTGTCCAGAAACTTTTCCCATAAAACATAGTTTCTGACCGTCAAGAGTTTCGAACGTCACTTGCTTGCATCTACAATCGATGGTTGCGCCATGCCTTGCTAGCCAATCCATGCCCTTTATTACGCTGAAATCCTTGATCTCTAGATCAATCAGGTCTCCTTCTAGTTCCATGTCCTCAACTTTGATCGGTACTCCTCCTACTATTCGTGATGATAGAACTACCTCGCCCAAAGGCAGTTCCGTAACAAACCTAATTCTAAATCTGTCACTAGGTTTGTCTACTTTTTCTATCATTCCTAATGAGATATACGAGTGTGTTGCTCTAGAATCAAACAATACTGAACATATATTATTGAGGATAGGAAACTTACTTGTGACCACCTTGTTACTAGCTTCGACTTCTCCCTGGGTCAAGGCAAAGACTCTGGCTGGAACCATCTTGTTGTCCTTCTTTTCTTTTGTTTTGAGCTGCGGACATTCCTTTTTCCAATGACCTTCTTGGCCAAAATTGAAACAACCCTTGGTGTTTGCACGAAACTCCCCAGGATGCCTTTTCTGGCATTTAGAGCACTAAGGGTATTCCACAAACCTGATCTATTATTTCCGTTATTTTTCCATGCTTTTTTGTCACCGTTGGCTTATTTATTGTTAGGATGCTTTCTTTTCTACCCATTATTGCTATGTTGGCTGTTGTGGTTTCAACCATTGTGAGTCTGACTTTGCTGCTTGGGTTCAGACTTGCTGGCTTCCTCCTTACTAACATTTGCTTGGAGCCTTTCCACCTCTATAGTCGTTTCTAGAACATTAGCGTAAGAAGTGGTTCTAGGGTTTGCAAGCTTGGCACCTATCTCAATCTAGGGTCTGAGCCCCTGGTAAATTTGGTAACCCTCAAGAAATCGGTTGGGACCAACTCTGGTGTGAACTTGGCTAGATGAACAAATTGTCGAGCATACTCGACTACCATCAAATTGCCCTACTTGAGACTAGAAAATTCTTCTGCCCTCATAGCGATTAATGCCGAGTTGTAATACTTTTTGTGAAACAACTCCACAACTCTGGTCCAAGTCATGGTGGTGACATCATGAGTCTGTTGTACCAAATCCCACCAGATTTTAGCATCCTTTTTCAGTAGAGAGGAAACGCAGGATATGTGATCCACATTGCCGAGGTTCACGTGTACTAGAATAGACTCTACATTCTTGAGCCATTCTTCCACCTCAAAGGTGTCGGCTGTTATATTATTTTATAATATAATGTAATATTATATTATTTTATAATATAATGTTTTAGATTAAATAAATGTGACATAGAGTGTCACATATTGTAACATATAATAGAGAGTTACATTATTTGGATATATGTGAAATATCCAAACATGTAACATATTTGGTGTTACAAATTCATCACAAATTTGTAACTCCTAAATATCACCTATTATTGTGTAGATTTGTTGTTACACAATATTGAGATGAATTTCTTAAAGCCATATGAGAAATGGCTGATAGAGATGTGATTTTAACTCCCATATTGTATATGGAAGTTACAAAATCAAGTGGGAATAAATTGGAACGTTTTGAAAAAAACTGAAAAAATGTGTTGCTGAAATTGACTGAGGGCCGCGGCGCCTGGAACAAGCGTCGCGGCCCTAAAGGCTGACAGCTTCATATAATTTCAGTTTTTATCCAATTTTGAACGATTCCAACAGCCAAGTAACTCCCAAATCTCTATTTTAATTCCATAAAACACCCAATTAATCATTGGTAACCGCCATGGGGGTTGGTGGAATTTGAAATTCAAAGGGTGTCTCTAAACTCTATAAATAGGAGCCTAATGCTCACTTGTAAGATACACCATTTTTCTATCCACTAGAGCACTTGGCTAGAAACACCTTGAGGCTTGATTATTCCAGAAAGCATTTCCAAAATCTGAGAGAGATCCCTTAGTGCTTGAGTTAGGGGGAAATAAGCTTTTGGACAAAGGTTTCAAACCTTGTTCAAGTTGGTGATCCCCAATCCTCTTCACTTAGGTTGTGTAAGTGAGAGTTTGTTTGTGGTTTATGTTCTTCCTTTTATTCTATTGTTCTTCTTCTTATTCTCTTGTTTTATTTACTTGTATATTTTGTTTAAGAGTTGTAATCTCTTCATTTGGTCCAAACACTTTATTTTATTTGTAACTTTTGTTTTGAGTTGTATTTTACTATTCTCTTCTTCTTCATCATCTTCTTCATTTCCTTTGTTTTATTTGTATTTTCAGTTATAGAGTTGTAACACTTTATTTAATCAATCTTGTCCATTGTAATATTTTGCATAGAGTTGTAACATTATCTTACCATTTCCATTTAGGCAATATTATTTTTCCTAACATTCAAAAGCTTATCCCTTTTTGTTTCAATGGAAGGGGAGACAATCAAAATCATGAACCAAGACCTAGTGAGATTGGATAGGTTTGATGGATCCAATTTTACTAGGTGGCAAGACAAGGTGAGGTTTCTTTTAACCACTCTCAAAATCGCCTACATCCTTGAGTCTTCCTTGGCACCTCTAGCCGAGCCATCCGACAAAGACACTCCCGATGAGGTGGAGAAGAGAAGGAAGAGGGAGGAGGACAATCTTCTTTGTAGGGGTCATATCCTCAACGCCCTATCCGATAGGCTCTATGACCTCTACACTGAGACCAAATCGGCCAAGGAGATATGGGATGCACTTGACAAAAAGTTTAAGCCGGAAGAGGAAGGTATCAAAAAGTTTTTGATATCTCAATACTTCGATTTCAAATTTTTTGGTGATAAACCTATTCTTCCTCAAATTCATGAATTGCAAATTATTGTTAATAAATTGAAAGTATTAAAGATTGAGCTTCCCCAGGCCTTTCAAGTTGGTGCTATAGTGGCTAAATTACCACCAACTTGGAAGAGCTATAGGAAAAGAATCCTTCATAAAAATGAGGATTATTCTTTGGAGGAGATCCAAAAATATATTCAAATCGAAGAGGAATCGATATGTAGAGATAAACTTGTGGAGGGGTCTAATGGAGAGACTTCCAAAGCAAATGCGGTGTCACAACCAAAACATCCCAAAAAACAAAGGGAAAAAGGGTAATGAGAAACCTTTGGGTCCAAAAACCAACCCAAACAAGTTTAAGGGCGAGAAAGGTCCTTGCTTTGTGTGTGGGAAAAAGGGTCACTATGCTAGAGAGTGTAGACATAGAAAAGACCAACAAGGACCTAAGGTGAACGCAACTCAAGAGGAAAACATAGTTGCTACCCTTAGTGAGGTGAATGCGGTCCAAGGCAAGGTGAAAGGGTGGTGGTATGACACATGTGCCACCGTCCATGTCACCAATGACAAATCATTGTTCAAAACCTTTGAAGAGTCAAAGGGCAACCATGAGATACAAATGGGCAATGAGGGAAAATCCAAGGTACTTGGCAAAGGTACTATTGATGTCTACTTCACCTCCGGCAAGAAAGTTACATTAGTGAATGTACTTTATGTTCCCGAAATGAGTAGAAACTTGGTAAGTGGTGATTTGCTTGGCAAGCCCGGCATTAAAGCCGTTTTTTAGTCCGGTAAACTTATACTTACCAAATCAAATGTATTTTTGGGAAAGGGGTACTCTTGTGAGGGTATGGTTAAATTGTGCACCAATGATGTAACTTTCAATGTTATCAATAAAAATGCTAATTCTGCCTATATTGTTGAGTATGATTCTTTATTTTTGTGGCATCTTAGACTATCGCATATAGGTTTTTCAACCATGAAAAGAGTAGTAAAATGTGGTATGATTGCATGCAATATTAAAAACTATGGTAAATGTGAAACATGTGTTAAGGCAAAAATGATTAAGAAACCATTTCCTAGTGTAGAAAGATCATCTAATTTACTAGATTTAATCCATAGTGATCTTTGTGAATTAAATGGTGTTTTAACTAGAGGTGGTAAAATGTTATTTTTTTACTTTTATAGATGATTTTAGTAGATATACCTATGTGTTTATTTTAAAGCATAAAGATGAGACTTTTGATGCTTTTAAATTGTATAAATTAGAAGTTGAAAACCAACTAAATAAAAAGATTAAGGTGCTAAGAAGTGATAGAGGAGGAGAGTACTTCTCTAATGAATTCAATACATTTTGTGAAGAAAATGGTATAATTCATGAGTGCACTGCACCTTATACACCACAACACAATGGTGTTGCCGAAAGGAAAAATAGGACTTATCTAGAGATGATAAATTCTATGTTGGTGTTTTCTAAGTTGAACTTCAACTTATGGGGTGAAGCGCTTTTAACCGCTTGTCACATTCTTAATTGAATACCGATGAAGAAAAATGAGATATCTCCATATGAGTTATGGAAAGGAAGAAAACCCAACATAGGGTACTTCAAAGTGTGGGGGTGTCTTGCATATTGCAAGAAAACCGAACCTAATAGAACAAAGTTAGGCTCAAGAGCCATAAAGTGTACTTTTGTTGGTTATGCCAACAATACTAAAGCTTATAGGCTATTAGACTTAGAGTCTAATATTGTGATTGAATCTAGAGAAGTTGAATTCTTTGAGAATATGTTATGTGACAACAATTCTCAAGCTTCAACATCTCTAAAGGAGAATTTGTTATATGAGAATAATTCTCAAGCTTCTACATCCAAAATTAATTCTCAAGAGGAGAATTCTCAAAAGGATGTAAAGCAACCCTTTGAACCTAGAAGAAGTCAAAGGCTTAAAAATCATAAAATTCTAGTAGTGGATGAGATAGATTCTCAACGAATTTCATTCTACATGGTAGAAGGAAATAGAGAGGAAGTCATTAGGAAAATTCCTATTGTACTTCTCGTTGAGGATGATCCTAACACTTATAGAGAAGCTATGCAATCGAGAGATAGTGCATTTTGGAAAGAAGCCATCAATGATGAGATGGATTCCATTCTTTCCAATAACACTTGGGAATTGGTAGAACTCCCACCGGGGTCTAAGCCAATTGGGTGTAAGTGGGTATTTAGGAGAAAATATCACACTGATGGCACTATCCAAACCTTTAAAGCTAGATTAGTAGCTAAAGGGTTTAGGCAAAAAGAGGGTATCGATTATTTCGATACCTATGCGCCTGTTGCAAGAACAACTTCTATAAGAATTTTGTTCGCTAATAGCTTCTAAGGCAAAACCTTAGTCTAAGCAAACATAACTCGGACCTATCAGTTATTATTTCTTATGAAAAATCATTTAAGCCATCTTTATAAATTAGGGTGTGTTTCTATACTTAGAATATTAAGCCATCTTTATTATTTTCTAAGTTTGTTTCTAATCATCCTTTATGACTTAATTCTCAGGCTCGAAACTCGTCGTTGTTCCTAGGTCAACCATATTGAGGGAGGACTGGGATTAGTAAAATCGTTCCCACTACTATGGCCACCTAAACTCTCAATATAGAACCTGGTTCATTGATTTGTATCCACCCTCACCAAACTCAGTCATTATTTATTGAATTTATTCTAAATTTATTATGATTGTAAAAAAAAAAAATCAAACTCATACATGTCATTCAAAAATGACAACTTTATTCATTTGGAAAAATATTTTCACTAATTATAATCAGAAATTCAAAATGAATAAAGAAACTATACTAATAATAATCTAGGGTAAAGTTTCTAAAAATCAGGATCTTCTACATATAACCCTTCATTTAACATATCATCATCTATCTCCTCATAATCATCATTAATATGAGCTAGAAACTACCTCGAGGAATATTCATTAAGATATTATGCTTTTGTTCATTAGTGAATTGAAACTCAAACTTAGAGGTAAACCTAAGTATAAGAAAACAATATCTCAAGGCTACCGGTAAATCATCTTCATCATCCATAGTCTCCCATAATTCTTCTAATTTTGAAACTACAGTAAAAAAAATCCTTAAAAAGCATAATTAGTAGGACATATTGTTCCATAGCTCTCATCATGATTTGCCTAACGATTTGAAGGTGAACTTGTTGGGGTTTTATGCCCTAATTAAAACCCAAATTCTTTGTAATCTCATTTTATTATCAATAAAAGAATAGAAATCATTTTTTGACTTGGTCAATCACTTTTCTCACATGTTTTATTTTCATGATTATTTGTTTAGTATAAACTTCTATTAAATCCTGAGCATATAGCTAATCTTATTTATAGTGACGTAATCACAGTGGAATATAAATTAGTCCTAAGATTAGTCAGTGCACCGGATTTACTCTGATTTGCCAATCTACGATATGATCTACTTACACATTACAGTGTTATGTTATTTCCAGAACATTAGCAAAGTAGATAAGATCGGATGTATATGTTACATTGGACAGGACCGATATTGACAGTTGATAAGATAAGTAAACATGCAGTTATTATCTATTCTAGTCATATCATATAGTTGACCATATGTCAATTTAATCTCAATTCTGAGTGGTTAGTATTATAACTGATTGTATTATTTGAGTTCTTTGACTTGTTCGTTACCAGCTTACCCTACGGACTAGCCCATACTTACATCTTGGGAACTCGGTAGTATAATTGAGTGGGAGTGTTAATCATGGATATGAACATCTATAGCATCTGATGAAGAAGTGAAATGATGGTTTCCTTTTAGTTTGGTTCAAGGTGTTAAATGATAGAGATCTCATTTCAGTAATTAAATTAGTTTACTGAAATATCATTTACAAGGAACTAAGTGTTTTAAGGATAAAATACAATGAAGGGTAAAACGGTATTTTAGTCCTATCTCATTGTAGACCGTCTATAGAGGATTGAGTGACAATTATGGTTGTAACAATGGATAATTAATAGCGTATCTATATTTGTTATAGAGCGTTCTATGAATTCAAGAGTGCAATTCTAAGTCTATAGTGGAGTCACGAGGAATTAATAAGTTAGTAAATTTATTTGTTAGATTTATGATAACTTATTGGAGCTTGATTTCATAGGCCCATGGTCCCCATTGTACCTTGGATAAAATCATCTAGATAGTCTCAATTAATTGATTTAATCATCAATTAGAATTATCAAAGTTGACTAGGTCAATTTTGGATAGTTTCATAGAGTTGTGTAATTTTGAGAAGAAAAGAGAAATTATGGCAGATTTATTAATTAAGATAAATTGGTATCTAAATTAATAAATAAATTTCAATCAAGGTTCAAATTATAAATAATTAATTTGATAAAGGATTTAAATAATTATTTAATTAATTAAATCAATAGAAAATAATACAGGCCTTAATTTTAAGTCCAATGCGCTTATAATCAAATGGGAAATTTCATGGGGCTATAGCCCATGATAATTTCGACCTAGGGCTTCAAAATGGCTGTTATTTTATTGATTTTTTAATTAAATTAAATGGCCTAATTGAGTCTATAAAAGGATTTCTTAGAGAGAAGATTTCAGAGACGACAGATAAGTCACAAGTCAGATTTACTGATAGTTTTATATTCTCTCTAAACACAAGTCCTTTTCTAAGCCACTTTGTTATTTTCTCATATTCTCTCTATATCTATCTCATGTGTTGAGAATTTCCCACACTATTCTAGGTGGTTCTAAGGATACATTGGAAGATCGTGAAGAAAATAGAAGATCGGTTCAGTTTCTTGATAATAATCTGCGACATAGAGGATACAAGAGTTAGAGAAACTGAAGGAATGACTCTTTAATTCCGCTGCGTATACTGTAAGTATTCTATTTTTGTTTCTCTTTGAATTCAATTTTAGAAACATGGTTTAAGCTATCTCGTATTAATTTGTTTAATATTATATATACATGAAAATAAATAAAGATCCTGTATAAGCTAATCCAACAAAACTATCTCCTTGTGAAATAGGATCAATCTTTGAGTGATTCTCTCTAGCACTCCTATTGTATCCCTTGTTATATTATTTTATAATATAATGTAAAATTATATTATATTATAAATAATGTTTTAGATTAAATAAATGTGACAAAGTGTGTCACATATTGTAACATATAATAGAGAGTTACAATATTTAGATATATGAGATATATCCAAATAATGTAACATATTTGGTGTTACAAATTTTTAACTTCCAAATATTACCCTTTATTGTGTAAAATTGTTGTTACACAATATTGAGATGAATTTCATAAAGCCATATGTGATATGGCTGTTAGAGATATGATTTTAACCCCAATAATATGTTTTGGGAGTTACAAAATCATTTGGGAGGGTTTGGAACCGTTTGGAAAAACAACACAATTTTTTGTGCTGAAATTGGTCAATGGCCGCGACCTGTGGGACAGAGACCAGTGGCCGCGGCCACCATTGTCTCTGGCCGCGGCCACAGGCCAAAAAACTGACCAATTTTCAGTTTTTTCAATATTTGTTGAACGACTCAAAAAACCGAAATAAGTCCCAAATCTCTTTTATAATTCCATATTAATCCAATTAAACATTGGTAACAACCATGGGGGTTGGTGGAATTTGAAATTCAAAGGGTGTCTCTAAACTCTATAAATAGGAGCCTATAGCTCACTTGTAAGACACAACTTTTCTATCCGCTAGAGCACTTGGCTAAAAACACCTTGAGGCTTGATAATTCCAGAAAGCTTTTCCAATATCTGAGAGAGATCCCTTAGTGCTTGAGTTAGGGAGAAATAAGCTTTTGGACAAAGGTTTTAAACCTTTTTCAAGTTGGTGATCCCCAATCCTCTTCACCTAGGTTGTGTAAGTGAGAGTTTAATTATGTTTCTGTTCTTCTATTTATTCTATTGCTTTTCTTCTTATTCTCTTGTTCTATTTACTTGTATATTTTGTTTAAGAGTTGTAATCTTTTCATTTGGTCTAAACACTTTATTTTACTTGTAATCTTTTGCTTAGAGTTGTATTCTCACTATTGTCTTCTTCATCATCATCTTCTTCCTTTCTTTAGTTTATTTGTATTTTCAGTTATAGAGTTGTAACCTTATTTAATCAATTTATATTTACTTGTAATATTATTGCATAGAGTTGTAATATTATAATCATTTCCATTGAGGCAGAACAATATTTTCCTAACATCCCTTGGCTCTCTAACCCTTTTCAATGCCTTAATGGCTCAGATATCATGATAGGTCAAAGGTCCATTCATTTTGACTGAAAAAAAAAATGACTAACACGTTAGCTATTAACATAAACATACTATTCATAA
This sequence comes from Humulus lupulus, assembly GCF_963169125.1. Taxonomy (NCBI): domain Eukaryota; kingdom Viridiplantae; phylum Streptophyta; class Magnoliopsida; order Rosales; family Cannabaceae; genus Humulus; species Humulus lupulus. The sequence goes on from NC_084798.1 coordinate 63,708,437, forward strand.
CATAAACACTTACATTGGCGGTTAGATCCGGAGCTTTTGTGTGTGTATCAAGGAAAACTTAATGCATATGAATCGTGGGCTCTGATACCAACTGTAATGCCCCGACTAATTCTATGACCTCGGACTACTAAAACTACTAAGACATAGCTACTATTTTTGGAATACATGCATATAATAATAGAACTTTATTATAAAAGAAATCCAAAACATGGGATCCAATTGTTATTACATAAAAAAAAATAAGGAAAACAAAACCTTTAATTAATTGTTCAAATACTGCGGAAAAATAAATAAATAATAAAAAAGACTTGAAACAAAACATCATCCTCGATATTTCCCATCAGTCCATTCATTCAGTCCTCTCCAAATACATATACCAAAGCTGCCATGAATCCATTCCTCCATCCAAGCTTATTTTCCTATACCATCTAAAATAAAAGGAATGAGCCTAATGCCCAACAAGGAAAATCTACAAAAACATACTATAAAACATAAGACTAAAAACATATGATGTAAAAACGTATATCATATAAACATAGGACTACAATATTAATGGCCATTAACTCATTACCGTAGTATGTGATAAAACCATATAGATCCTTTGTCTACTAATTAAGGTGGTTAGATCACAAAATAGTATATGATAAATCATCTTGGTCCTCTGTCTACTATTGAGGTAGGTTTAATCATAACTCTAATCTACGATAATGATAAAAATCTTGGGATTTATTTGCTATCTAAGCAATTATATTTCCCAAGTGACTACAATATAAAACATATACATACATATATACATAAACATAACATAGCATATAAACATATCATAATACATACAATCTTGTAGACAAGAACGGGATTGGAAAACTCCTAAAATCAAACAGTAAGATCCATAAGTTTCTAAAGAAATGGAGATGAAAAGGAGATCTAAACCATCGAGATAGAAACTTACCGAAAACCTTAAGTTTCAAGAAACTTAAACACCTAACCAAAAACCATAATAACAATTTAGGATCTGAAAGAAAATGAAAGAAAATAAAAGAACTATAACGAACTAAACCTGAGGATAAGAATACCTTTGATAGACTAGAACTCTGATCTACACCTCAATATCGAAAATATCACTCAATCTTACTTGCCAAGTGTTTAGAAAAGCTTAGATTGGAAAGCTTTTAATCCCAAAACCCTAGTGTTTTCTCTCTAGAATAAACTTAGTAGCTTGGAGGCTCTGAAGAATGCTTGAATGATGAATGAAATGGCCGAGTGCATGGTCCTATTTATAGAGTTCAAGAAGTGAAATTAACCCCTTTTAAAAAGAATAAGTAAATGCATAAATTTAAATTTCCTATTCAACAGATGCCCAAAACTCGGTCAAAAATTATCTAGAACAAATCCAAGTTATTGAGGGCTATTTCTAATTCGGTTTCCAAAAAATTTAAAAAATGCCATCAAAGGTCGATATTTCGCCCCTATAGGCGATATATCGCCTGCCCTTATGTTCAAAGCCTTTGTGGTTTCGTTTGTGCGAAGTCGGCGTGTTTTCTATATCACCCATAGGTGATATATCAGCCCCTATAGCTGCGATATATTGGCATACGTTGATATTTTAAACACATTTTTTGCACACTTTCAGCACACTTGAAGTTTGTTTAAACAACTTTGACTGAGTAAAACGTGATCCTAATAGCTGCTGGAAGGTTCTAGACTTTCTAGATCTACCCTTTATTAATTTATTCATCTTAAATCCTTAATAAACATGCATGTGACATGTGTCACGTTCTTAATTATTCTATCTAAACCTTAGGTTATAATAAATAATATTTCTAGGACCAGCTATATTAATCAAACCTTATGTTAAAATTAATATTTCTACACTATAGGTTAAACTTGTAAAATCCATAACTATTTCTACGAGTTTCCAACTAAATCCCGGCTTGAACTAATAATCATGAAAACTAAAATACTACAAGCTACTTATACTACTACTATCTAGCTAAGTAAAATTATGAGATGCTACAGTAGGAGAGTTAAATTATTTCCTAGGATGTCAAGACAAACAGACAGAAGAAGGAACCTTCATCTCTCAAAGTAAGTATGCCAAAAATTTGATCAAGAAATTTGGGATGGAGTCTGTTAAACATGCCAAAACAACAATGGGAACCACGGTCAAACTGACCAAGGATGAAAATGGTGTAAAGGTAGATCCAACATTGTACAGAAGCATGATTGGAAGTCTTCCGTATCTCACAGCTAGTCGTCCTGACATTAGCTACAGTGTTGGGGTATGTGCTCGGTATCAATGGAATCCTATGGAATCTCATGTGACAACTGTAAAGCGAATCATTCGCTATGTGAATGGTACTTAGGAGTAGGGAATTTGGTACTCGAAGGAAACAAACTCTAACCTTGTCTGTTTTAGTGATTCTGATTGGGCAGGTAATGCAGATGACAGAAAAAGTACAAGTGGCGGATGTTTCTACCTAGGAAATAATCTGGTTTCCTGGCACAGTAAGAAACAAAATTCAATCTCCTTGTAAACTGCTGAGGCTCAGTACATAGCTGCAGGAAGCTGTTGTACCCAACTATTATTGATGAAACAAATGATGACAGATTATGGGTTTGATCTTGACACCTTGACTATTTTTTGTGATAATACTAGTGCAATTAATATCTCAAAAAATCCTCAACACTCTCGCACTAAACACATTGACATCCATCATCATTTTATCAGGGAACTTGTTGAAAATAAAACTTTGGTCTTAGAATTTATTGAGACTGACAAACGAATTGCATATATTTTTACAAAAGCCCTTGATACAGTCAGGTTTGATTCCCTCAGGAAATCCTTGGGGGTGTGTACTAATTAAATATTGTTTGTGTTGTGCCATATCCCTGTGCTTGAAAATGTTGCGTGATGTCTTCTTGTTCTTGTACAAAGAGAAAGTTTCAATCATTATGACAAATGTATTTTTACTTCATGTTAGAGTTTATAGTTAATATATATCATTCATATTTTTTAAATAAAAAAATCAAAATAAATAGTCCCTCCAATTAATATTCTTCCAAATCAATCTATGTTTATAGTGTATGAGCATTTAATTGGTAAAAAAGTACTTTCAAGCTCCATTTTAGAATAAAGCTACCTGCACTCTTGTGTAATTGCTATCTTTGAGTAAGTTGGAACTATGTAACCAAAATTATGTAGAAGATACTCTACCACTGATAAAGGTTGCCTTCAGTGTAGTGTGAAAGTGTCTAATTTGGGTACTCTTTGAGAAAAAGGCTAAAAATTGCCACATAGGGCAATGTCCCTGAAAAAGGATGAAATTTACATACAATGCAATGATCTCTGCTTTCACAATCACACACAAATGCTTATGATATATTGATTGTAAAATTTTTGTAAGTCTCACACACACTTATTAATTTGGATAAAATATTTTTTGTGATAGGAGTATATCTTTTATGATATTTAAAAAAAAAATAATAAAAGCATGATATATATTAAATATATTCTCTAATCTTATAGTAAAAATATGTGATGAATTAATGTTTGTCACTTTCTCCAATCACAGGACACGAAGACATTGGGAACAAATCAGAATGAGATATTTTTGGTACTTTTGGTTCTTTACTATATACATATATATAAAATAAAAAATAAAAATAAATTAAAGGAGAAACCAATCCGTGTGTATCAAAAGGGCATGTTGTATCAATATTGTTTTTTCTTTATCATATTTTTAAGATCAAAAGTTTTCTTTTATGGCATGTTTCCCAATTTTGTTTTGTGTGTTAATGTTGACAGTTAATTTTTTTGGGGATATTATCATGCACTTTTCAAAAAGTGTATATTCTTATTAATTCTCAAAAAGGGAATAAAGATCAAATCCCTATCTCTCTCATTCTTTATATTTGGACAACTAGGGTCCCATTCTCACAACCGTCACCATCCTTCTTCTTTTTCTTTTTCGGTTTCTCTTTTCCTTGTGGCAGTTTTTTCTCTTTGTCTTGCAGCCATGGTGAAAACTAGAGGAAGTGGGTCACGGTCTCTAAAGGATTTAAAGGCTGGGTCTTTGTCTGCATCACCTTCACTCACCAAGAAAAAGGCTCGAAAGAGTACCTATCTCAGCCTAGCCTCATTGACAAACCCACCACCATGAGCAAAGCCGTGGTGATTCCGGACCTCGAAACCCCCAAAGCTCCAACTAGACCTCCTTCAATGGCGGCTCTGCTTGCCTCTGTCTCTGGGTCTTCCAAAAAGGCCCGAGCATCTCGCTTTGACGATGCCTCTGATCATGAAGGTGCCTCGGCCAAAACTCATTCTGACTCCACCGAATCTCCTGATGTTCTTGCACCCAAGAAGAAAAAAAAAAGGTGGTTTCAGGTTTCTTCTTCTCGAAAATCCCCTAGGACCAAAGGTTCTCACCCTACGGATTCTTCTCCAAAAGAATTGTCTCTTATGGGTTCCACTCCTCTCTCCAAGTTTTGGACAAAGGTGAAGAAAATTCCTCCACTATGTTCCTCCTCTGAATCTGACCCATGTGAAGCATTTGAACCCACTGATGTTGATCCACTTAAAGATGATGCATCTATTGGAGATGATGTTGCATCCAAAGTCGAATCTGGCCCATCAAAAGGCCCTTCAATTTCTCCAAAGGGCAAGAAAGATGTGAAAATTTCTTAGATTCACACAACGTCACCCATGGTTCCTAAAGCCACAGAAGGTTCATCTTTTAAAGCTCACTCTTTGAATTTCTGTTTCAATGACAATGAGAAAAATACGAAGCATTATGTGCATAGAGATGTTATTTATGAGAAAAACTTTTATTTCTCTACCCATAGAGTTTTTAGGGTCATTAAGAATATTGAGGATAAAGGATGGTTGGGATCTTTAACTGGGTTTGGTGGTTTTGTCCCTTAGGTTGTTCAGGAATTCTATGTTAATCTTAATGAGGAATTGTTTGATGGCAAGTCTTTTATGTTTGGTCAAGTTTATGTTCGGGGGCATTGGTATTTGTTTAGTGCTGCTGAAATTGCCAAGGTACTCAATGTGCCTTCTGTTGTTACCAATGATGCAGTGGATTTCAATAAAGATAAGGTTTTATCTTAATTTGTGGGATAGAATATGGTTTGGGAAACTCGGTTATTAAAGTAACTAATCTTACTCATTACTATGTCGTGCTTCACAAATTTGTCATCAATAACTGGATTCCCAACACTCATTCACCCACCATTACCTTTGACACGACCTTCTTCTTGTTCAAATTCGGGACTGGTCTCCAAGTTGATCTTGCTACTCTAATTTTTGATCAGATCACTGCCTTAGGAAATGCCAAAAAGAAATGTCGATATTAGGTGTTTCCTCATTTGATCTACAAGTTGCTTGATTCTCAAAAAACCTCTCTGGTTGGATTATGAAATTGTGACACCTCCCACTGTTGATCTAGATTACAAACTCAAGAAGAAGTCCTCATCTACCAAGAAGACTAAAGGGATTGCTCTCAAAACTGACGATGCTGATTCTGTCGTCACTGAACTCAATAGTGTCAAGACCACTCTGGAAACTGTTCAAACAGAAGTTCACAATCTCCAGAATTGTCCCTCGACCATAGAGCAACTTTAGCATACTATGATGTCTCAGTTTGCTGAGGGTCCTTCCAAATGATGCCATCTATCCCTGTCTGTGTTTTGGTTGCACCATTTTCGGTTTAAATAAATTTTAAAAGAACGCTTTTTGTGTCTTTTTGTTAGACCTCTTTTGTTTGTGTCTTTTGTGTTGTTTTTCTCTTTTGGCTTATTGATAGACAACAAGGGGGAGAAATTTTTATTTTTGTCTATGTTTATTTTTTCATTTTGATAATTGATTATCTTGTTTGTGTTGTTATTGAGATAACTATCGCATGGGGAGTAATGTTGCAGGGGGAGTAATTACATTCCTATTTTGCTCTAACCTGGTTGTCTTTGCAGGGTCTTTCAAAATAAAATCTTAAAATATTTTTGTCTATCAAGTTGCCAAAGGGGGAGATTATAAAACCCTGATTGGATAACTTTATTTTTAGACAAAATATTTTAAAATTGCAAAAAATCAGCAACATATCTTTAAATAATTATCCCATAATTCAGCTAGTTTTTTAAGTGAAAATCTATTTTAGTGTGAATACAATTTTTACCTTATTTATCACAATCAATCTTTATTGGTAAAATATTGTGTTTTATCTTGTGAGAATATTTTCAAGGATTATGTTCATTCTAGAATAAAGGAGGTTTCAAAAATGAACATGGTCAAAAGAAATGACCATGTTCGTTTTGCCAGATAAATCTAATGGTGTTGCTGACTTATCAGTTTCCTTTTCTGTCGACACAGAATTCATCTGGCTGGCTAATTTCCTAAATCAAAGGAATTTGCAAATTGATTACAAATATCTCAGAAATTGATGGCCTTGGAGGATTTCTTTTCCTATAAATACCTTACCAAGGCCTTTGGAAATTTCAACTCTTTCATTTGGAAATTTGTAAACATTATGTTATTCTAAAGAGTGTTTTATTTGTAAAGATTAAGTTTGCTCACCTTAATCTTTGTGAGAGTGTTGAGTGTACTTGTGGATATCTATCTGGTCCCTTGTAAACATGTAGTGTCTATTGTGAACATGTTCATAAGGATCTTCGGGAGAGGATTCCATCTAAGTCTCACTTCGTGAGGAAGTGAGCACTCGCTATTCTTTGAAGGGATTTCAAGAGAATCAGCATTTCATCAAAACCAAATTCGTAGAGAAGAGTACAATAAGATTGCAGCAATAGTTTAAGAGGGAGTCTTACATTGTTTAAGACAATGCTTTTGTACACATTATTTCTTTACTAATTGGTTTATTCTCTGGGCGTGGCCCCGTGGATGTAGGTTATCTGAAAGGATTTCTGAACCACATAAAAATTCTTGTGTGTTGACCTATTTTTCTGTTACTATTTAAACACTTGCATAAGTAGTGTTAACAAAACTGAAATCTGTCTAAACAACTTAATCAGTATTCTGAATTTAATTAAGTTATTTATTTTAAATCACTTGGTAATATTAAAATATGAAATTTCATTTTTTTAATCTGAATGATTTAAGATTCAAGTTTAGTTTATTATTTGGAGAAATTTCATTAACTCTTTAGTTTTTTTTTAGAGAAATTTATTATTGCGGTTGACATAAATTTCTTGATTTAGTATTTTAGCAGTTAAGATTTGACAAATTTGAATAGACATTGTTTCCTACGTATTAGTAAATAGTTATTACTTAATTAATCCAAAATAATATTTTATATATTTTAAAGATATATTTTGTAATTTATTTATTTATTTGAATAGTTATACTTTTTCTTATTTTAAGAAAAAATGTTAGTTTTATTATTTGAATAGATGTATCTCCTCGTTATTTGAGGATAATCTCCCATTCTCTTAAATTTGTAGTTTATAAACGTTCTATTATCTTTTAATCTATATCTATAAATACAATTTAATGTGTTGTTTATTTTTATCAAAGGAACATCTTGAACTATGTTCAACTTCTAAGTGCCTTTACGATCTATTTCAGAATTGGCAGTCTTAACCTTCAGTGTCTATGGTGGGATTCAATTTTTTCAATTTGTATTTGTTGTTCTAAGTCTATTATGTTTTGTTCTTTTTGTTTAGTTTATGTAAGACAGTGTGTAATGCACTGGCTACCCCAGAACAGTTACAGTGAACGGTGAACTAGAAATTTGACTCGATACCCGAGTCCTTTGGTTAAAAACGTGCTTCTAAATGTTGTTAACAAGCTAAGGTGGAAAACCAATAAAAAGGAAATGATATAATTTAATAAGTATATAAATTGTTCATAAGCTCATCAAAACATTTACAAGTTATTTACAACTCAAAATGGTCATTACTGTTTCAAATTTACAAACCCGCCGACCTAAGCGGCAAAAATAGGGTAAACCCCCTAGTTCCTCTGAGAACTCCTTGGCCGTGGTGGTCAAGCGGCCGCATATGTACACATCACCACCTAAGCTCTCCACTCAGGGTTGGGTGAGCATTTCTTTCCCTTTACCTGCACCACATAGCACCCATGAGCCAAAGCCCAGCAAGAAAACACAGTATTGTATATAAACATTATCAAATGATTATCATTATAATCACACAGAGCTTATAGCTCTTAAATAGATGAGTGAATATCACTTGAGGTTCTAGTAAACCATACTGAGGGATTGAAAAGAAAATCACTAATTTAAACAGAAGAGTGACTGCTGGGTAAGCCACTAGCCTTAAATAGATGAGAGACTGGTGGGTAAGTCTCTAACCTAACAGATGAGTGACTGATGGGTAAGTCACACAAGCACTTACAGTATTCATCGAACTTGAGGTCGGTCCGGCATTAATGCTCTTTGAGTCATCCAATGCAGATATCGATTAGATCTAATCTTTATTGGCTTGCATTAAACACGCTAAGGCCGTCTTGACTTATGAGTCAGCACTGCGTGACCAGTGCCCAGTATCACTGCCGAACCTGACTAATGAGTCACAGTTGATACTGACACCTTTGCCAATTCTGACTAATGAGCCAGTACCATGCACAAGTGAGCAAGATTTTCTAAGCATTCAATAATCAATCCATGTCCACATTTACACAATCAGCATGCCTCATGAACAACCATGCATGTCACATTTGGGGTGCAGTTTTCTTACCTCTGGTTCGAGCGAGAATTAATGTAGGAACGACCCTTGAGAACGACCTGTCTTTTGTCCCCTTAGCGGTTACCTAGTGATAACCAATTATGGGATTCCATCAATAAAATGAATAACAATGGGTTCCCAAACCAAAACCTAGCCTCCGAGACATCGAATACTACTAAACCGGGTAGTAGGATCGATCCCGAGGCCTAAGGCTAGAATCCCCAAGCCAAAAACTCATTTCTAGCCAAAATGCCACTAAGGGTCGCGGCCCTCCTTGGCCATGCCGTGGCCCGCCCCTCAAACAGAGGCGGCCTCCTTCAGCACCCCTCAAGAGTCGTGGCCCTCCCCAGCCATGCCGCGACCCAACCCACAGTTCAGCCAAAACTCTGGTTTTTCTTCCCTTACGATTTTCCTTGGAACCAAGCTCAAACACCACTTAAACATCCAATACAACCCCTAAACTTGATCTATAACACTCCATCATCAAAACCCAAGTTAAACCCCAACCAAAACTTCCATTAATTCCAACTATCCACAATAAAATCATAAGCTGAAACTAACAACCAAGATAGAGCAAACCAGGGAACTAGTGGCTAGAAACTTACCTCAAACTCAGGTTGTGATGCTCTTCAATGGTAGACCACTCTCCCAAACTCCCAAGGCCTACTTCCCAAGCTTAAATCCTCAACAAGTGCTCAAAAATCACAAAGAAGATGAAGGAGGAGGAAGGTACGGGTAAGCTCTTGATCACACTCTATTTTCTCTTCATTTCTACAACCAAAGGTAGTTTATATCTATCCTAGGGGTAAAAAAACCATTATACCCCTAGGTCAATTAAGGGTTTCTAAAGGCTCCCAAGGGAAAAATTTTCCTTTCCAACCTATCTCATTAATCATAATTAACGCTCTCCAATTCCCGCTATTCTCGATAATCACAAACACCAATAATTTATATCATGTTACCCTTTAACTCTTGGTAACGCTCTAATCATTAAAATCACCCCGAGACTCATCGCGAGCCTCGAACTTAAACCTGTTATGACTAGACTGCTAATCAATATACCATGGTCGTCTCATGCCAAATGGCTCGAACAAACCCACATTATAATGTGGTCTCAACAACATATCATTGACATGCATACAATTATAAAATTATACCCTCAACTGGCCAAATTACCATCACACCCCTGTTATCAAATGTGGACCCACATGCATGCGTTTAACATCATATTATAGTATAATTCACATAAACATGCATATACTCATTTAATGGCATAATTAAACAATTATGGCCCTCCCGGCCTACTAAACCCACCATTAAACCACATCGGAGAATTCAGGGCATTACACAGTGAGAGTATGTCTATTATATTATGTTTTGTCTTGTTTCGTGTTTGTACAATAGTAGGAATTTGGTGAACTTGGATGATGGCGACAACTTATAGATAAGTTTTTCTTGATGCATTGAGATCTTTATATTTTAACTTCTTTAGTTGATAAAATTAGTACTATGAAGATTATTCCTTTCAATTTTTTTTGTTAGGAATTTATAGATTGGTTGATTTATATTTAATAGATATATGTTTCTTTGATCAAAATTTTCTAATTATAGTTTTTTCTTTTATAAATTTAATTAATAAATGTTACTTAGATTTTATCAGTTATATTTTTGTATGTTCTCATTTAGTGTTATATTGTTTCTTGTAGGGAGTTTCCCTATCATCAAACTAGAAATCACACCCAAGCATTACCACAACTTACCCATCATTCAACCAACAAAACCCAAGTTTTAAACCATTTAAAACCACCCCAAATAGCCACTTCTATAATCAAAACTTCAAGCTTTAAACTAACCTTAAAAATAGAGCAAACCAGAAAAACAATGGCTGAAACCTTACCTTAAACTCAGGTTTGAACCCCCCCCTCGGCTACGGATTAGAAGCCTAAACCCTCAAGCCTTAACTCCCAGGCTTGAACCCTTAAATTGAGCTTCAAAAATCCAAAGGAAAAGAGAGAAGGAGATGATCGGAGAAGAGGAATAAGAGCCTCTACTTTTGCTTCCTTATTTCTTCTACAACCTTCCTTAGTTTAAATATATCCTAATGTCAAATGACCAAAATGACGCCAAGCCTAACTCATTTCCTTAACAGCCCCAAGGGAAAAATCTTCATTTCCCGTCTATCCCGTTAAATATAATTAACATCCTCTAATTCCCGTTATTCCCAATATTCTCAAATAATTAATAAATTATATTTCATTACCCATTTATTCCCAGTAATGTACTAAGCATCAAATGAATCCCGAGACTCACCCCGAACCTGGTACTTAACCCCGTTATGACCAAACCGCTAACTTGCATTCTAAGATCGTCTCATGCCGAATAGCTCAAAAAAATACACATTATAATGTGGTCTCATCCATAAAATCATAAACATGCATGAAAATATACAAATATTCCTTCAACAAGCCAAATTACCAAAATACCCTTACAATGAAAAGTGGACCCACATGCATGCAATTATCATCATATAATCATATAATCATGCATTTACTCACATAATGGCATAATAAATCAATTATGGCCCTCCCGACCCCTTAATCCAGACATTAAACCACATTAGGGATTTTGGGACATTACACTTCTCATAAGACTATGGCTTCGAGGTTATGCTACCAATAGAGGTCGAGGTTCCTACTGTTCAATGTGAGGAATACACACAAGACTTGAACCAATCCCAACTTGAAGAATTCCTAGACCTAATTGAAGAAAAGTGAGGCGAGGCTCAACTTAAGAATGTTGCATACCAGCAACAGGCAACGAGTTACTTCAATAAGAGGGTTTGAGATAGGCATTTTGGAATGGGAGACTTAGTGCTCAGATGCATGTTCTTGGCCACACGAGATGCTTCAGCACGCATGCTCGGGCCCAATTGGGAAGGACCATAACAAATTGAATCCATCATTCGACCTGGAGTCTACAAACTAGCTCGACTAAATGGAGAATGTGTTTCATGAGTTTGGAACGGTAAACATCTATGACCATATTATCAGTAGATTTTGGAATGATGTTTATTTAGTGGTAACCAAGCTTGTATACTTTAAGTATTATCAATAAAATACTCCATACTTTCATTATTTTTTATTTTCTAAATTTTTTGCTTGCTCTCAATATCAATAACTTAAGATTTCAAAAATCATAGGATTATAATAGGACATACGTGGTACAAAATGATACTATAAGTTTGGAAAAATAGATCAAAAATAAAAGCAATTATTAAGTGCTTGGATCATAAACCAAACATGAAGCTAATTTTACACGAGCCTCGAATAACCAACATATTTCAAATTCTTTAAAGTTGGGTAATTTTGCAAATACGATTTCAACCTCGAAACCATCATCATGGACAAGGATGAGATTTTTTTATTAAGAAAAAAATAACTAGACAAGCAACACTACATAATCGTTAAGTATTTTTCACAGAAAAGATATACAGTATAATTAGAATTTGACCTTGATTAAAACGAGATCGAACTAAGAGCAAACAAATAAACCATGTATGATTATATGGAAATTTGAAATAAGCTTGAAATAAACTTGTGTGAATAAACAAGTATGATGAAAGACATATATTGAAAGCTCAAAATATTTCGATAAAGAAATATGATGCATAGTATGAAAGCAAAAACTATAAGTAGACAATGTGCATCAAAATTTTTGAGAATGAAAATTAAAAGCATAAAACTGCTATTACACAATCAAAAGGTAATAAAATAGCTTAACTATGCGAGCTATAAATTGTATTGGCCCCAAGGAAGTTAAATATTTACAAAAAAATGTACGATTCGCAACCTAAGAAAAATACTTTATGGCTTGGTGACCCTAGTATCCACGTCGTTTGCCTCTTTAGTGGCCTTCACAACCTCCTTGGCTGCAAAAGCGACCTCTTCTTCCTCCAGTTGGGCATAACATCTCTCCAGATAGTCCTCCTCTTTGTCGGCAAGGAAGCTGGTGTTAAGGTCAGGATTCATAGCCCAAATATCAGTACTTAGCAAGGTCTATGGAACTCTCTATCTTGGCCTTGAATTCTTCCAAAAGACGAGCATTTTCACCCTCCACAACCTCGTAGGTGGTGGCCTTTTCCTCCTTGAGCTTGGCATTGAGCTTCTGAACCCTTTCGAGCTCGGTTGTGATGGAAGACAGTTGTAGTGTTTTTGTCTTCAACTTCGACGACTTTGTTTTCTGTTTCGATGTTCTTATGTCCAACTCCTTCCTGTTCTCCTAAAATTTGCTCCTTGCAAATTTGAGGGCATCCTCACATTGGTTTTGAGCAGCCTTGGCATCATAAACATACCAACGATTGATGGCTACTTCATGGCTTAAATTTTGGTACCATCGAATGATGGTAAAAAGGCTCTGCATAAAGAAAAAACATTTAAGGCAAGCAAAGACGAATAAAAATAGCTTCGAACTTGTTGACACGGTTTTTCACCAACAGTAGATTAAGAAATAAAATAGATAGATTAGTGCTAAATTATAAACCATAATGAAGTAATAAGAGAACCCTCTCGATCACACACAACTCTCAGTGGTTAAAATCCACCTAGTCCATGAGACAATGTTATTGCTTTTCTCTCTCAATTTCTGTAGAGTTTTAGAAATATAAAAATGGTCATCCCCTTCCCTGTCCATTATCCCTGGTATTTATAGGGGAAGTTCCATGTCAGGTTTGGGTAATCGCATGAATAAATAAGGTATACATTTAATATAGATTATTCACATTTACATTGGGATATGATTTGATAACATAATAGAATATACTCTTGCTATCACGGATAATAAATGATAGATATGCATTACCGTCTAGGCATTAATGAGTGTATAAGGAGCCTCTAAATTTCTTGGGATTCTTCAGTATGCGTTCTGTCCAGGTTTCCCCAAGCTGAATATCTCAACCGAGCTCGTGTTCAAAGACTATCTGAACCTTAGCTCGCAGTAAGCTCGGAGCACCCAAAGTTGGATCTGGTCATTATAAGTCTCAAACTCAATTGTTATCCTGAGAGGCGGTCTGATAATAAATTGTGTATCGTGTTTTCAAGCCCCCAAACTCTAGTTGTTCACATCACTTTTAGCCAGATATTCTACTTGGCTATTTTTCCACATACTCATTTGCCAATTGTACCCGACCTGACTTTTTCACATGCACAATCGGGGCTTTTAGGCTTCTGCCATGTAAAATCATGCCTGCCTACTACTTGAGTACTAGACATGTGGCTGCCTATAATTGGCATCCGTTTGGGTTTCGAGGACTGTGATAAATGTCATGTCAACTTTTTGCCACTATATGGTTCATTTAATCTTGGCCTTTGGATATCGAGCTAACCTAATCTGATGGCCCGAATTAATTCATGTAGTTTACGTATAAATAGGGTGATCAGACCTGAACCCTTACCACCTTTGCATTCAAAAAGTTTCCACTTTACAAACAAAGTTTCCCTTTTTCTTCTCCAACCTCTCCTAAAAACCCTCCATCGCCTTTCAGATTCTCAAAAAGCTGTCAGGGAGTTTCCAGTGGATGTAGCGACATTTTCTCTGAACCGATCATATCAACTGTAAGTATTTCCTCATCTCGTTTGAATTTTTCAACTTTTTGCTTTCCAGTGAATTTTTTTCCTTTTTATTGTGAAAAACATCATTTTCGCAATGTCGTTTAGGTTACGTCTATTTGTAAGTAGGTGATAGGGTTCAGTTTAGGCTAAATGAATGATATTAGGCTTATTTAGAAACAAGGTTTTCATAAAACTAGGCAAATTTTTTGGGTTTTTCAAAGAAAATTCTACTGGTAAATCAATTAGAATACATGTTTGGGGTGTAGAAGCCGACAGGGTTTTAGGTTTTGTTCTAGGTAGCTTAAAGGTTATGATTCCTGAAGCGGTTTTGCATTGAACCAATTTAAAAAAAAAAAAAGTAGTGGGTTTGATGGATCTGACACACGAATCCTGTAGTATCAGGGAATTTTATGAAATCGAAGCGCCTGCCCTAGGACCACGCGTAGAACCACAAGTTGAGGCCAGGACACAGCTTAGCTCGTATAAATTTTCAAATCCCAAAAATAGACCACTTAAACCCTTGGATTTCTGTACCTCCACAACCGTAGCTAGAAATTATCTTAGGTCGCCCCTAATAGGCTGCTTTATCATCAGGCAATCTAAATTATGGCCCTCGCAAAGAAAAACACCGTGAGCTCCTCTGCTCAGAGCAAATATAAGGGCAAGCAAGTCACCTCTGACTCTCCCATCCCTCAATTTGGCCCTGTGGTAGAGAGGGAAATCGTGGTCGATCCCAACGACATTCTTCGAGACCAAACACATAGTCTCCCAGAACATGACTTAGGGGAAAGTGAACAAGATCTTGCTTAGTCACAGGATTGACACAGGAGCTGAGGACCTTATCGCCCAATCTATGCTAGAGGGAGAGCGGAGTTGCGCCCCTTTCCAAGACGACTACAGGGCTTGGAGTGATGAGCATCTGAAGGCGTGTGCCTTCCTCCCATTGGACCAGTATTTTGTAGACTTTCTGAACTATGTCAAACTGGCTCCATTCCAGCTCCCCCCAAACTCAGACAGGATTTTGGTGGGGTTAAAGTATTTGTTTCTAAGGCATGAATGGGAGGTCCCCACTCTGGCAGACATTGTGTATTTCTTTTGCCTCAAGGCCAGTTCCGACCAGAAAGGGGCGAGGTGATGGTTTTTACTACCTCACTCATTTTCCCAACTCAACCTCTGTCATCGACCTCCCCAGCCACCCAAATGACTACAAAGAATTGTTCTTTATGTCAAATGGGTTCAAGAACTGCAAATATTGATACTTCAAGGATCCTCATAAGTCTTCTACCTTTATGAATTAAGCACATGAACTTTTTATAACTTATGCACATTTTTTTGTTTTGTTCTAACTGAGTTCTTTGACCCTTGGGGGTCAATACGTGACCTTCTCTAGTCTTTCTCTGAGGGAGAAAGACTATCTTCTAATTGTGAATGATGCCACCATGGTGGCCTGGAACTTGAACAACAAGGGCCAGACACTAGCTCTCAAGACCTGAGCTCCTCTTCCCGTCATCCCCGAGCTCCCCCCTCCTTAAGAGGCCTTGCCAGCCAATGAGGACGTCGAGGAGGAAGAAGACGTGGCACCGCTGGTGTGTAAAAGGCGAGCTCCTAAAGATAATCAGGAGCCCAATTCAGAGTGAGCTGCGTCCGGGACAGCAGCCAGCCCCTCCAGCCAAGGTCACCCATACCCCTACAAAGAGTTAGATCAGGTTGCTGCCAGTTATAGGCTAATTCAATTCGACCTTACCCAGCTCGTTAGTCATCACCCCACTGACACGGTCCTAAACACAACCCTCCTCCAGTATGTGGACCATTTGGTGGTACACTATGACCACAGATACCCCAGAGGTACCGTCATAGTTAACAACCCCTCAATTTTAGGTCCACCGTTTTTTAGGAGTATCGGACAAACCATAAGTCCTGGCCTTCCCTGGGTCAAGGTGCATGTGCTCCTGATTTTAGACAGTACGTAGATGATTCCAGCTCTGAGGAAGGACCCGAACCCCCTAGGACCCAGGAGGTCATAATTTTAGATTCCCCCTACCGTTGTTAATCCAAGAGTTAGAGGTTGTGCCTAGCCCAATCAATAACCCTGAGCTAATCGTAGTAGATTCCTCCCCTAGCCCGGATGGTAGGGTTCTTGCTCTTTCTCTTATGTTTATAATACTTTGAATAATTTCTTCTTTAAACTAAATCCTCTGTTCGCTCTTTTTTTAGGTGAAAAGATGGAGCTACCAAAAGCCCCGAATTTGAGGGGTGCTTTTAAGGCTGGTGGGACCAAAGCTGGTCCAGTGGTGAAGAGGCCCAGAGTGACAAAGAAAATAACTCTGAGGACTGGGGGTACCACCAAGTCCCCTGTTAAAGACAAAGGTGCCAGCTCTACCCAGGAATAGCTGCAAAAATAACTTCCCACTACTCCAGTAACAACAGCCACGGTTCAACAAGCTACTCCTCCTCCTCCTTGACACGTACCTCCCTAAAATCCTCAAGTGATCCAAGGCAAGGCTCCCACTATTTAGATCCCATTCAAGCCACTCAACCTGGACAAGATCCTTGAGGCTTTTCAGGGTATTGTGTACGAGACGACAAGCCACATGGTCGGCCACGCCTACAGAGACAATGCCATAGTTTTAAGGGCTATAAAGGAGCACACTCCTGAGGACATCCTCTAATCTTCCATGGGGATGAACCTCATTATGAGTCCTTCTCACTCTCCTAACCTTTTCTTTCTTTAGTTTTTTTATAAACTATTCTTGACTTGCTTCATTCTTTTGCAGTCTATCCTGGCTCAATTTTGAGGAATTTCTCGAGTTAAAGCCAGGGACAAGGAGCTTCGAGCTGCCCTGAGTGCCACTCAAGAGGGCGAACAAATTGCCAAAGCTACCCTGGTTTCCTCCCAGGAGAGCGAGCGGTCTACAAAAGCTGCCTTGTTTACCTCCCAGGATCAGGTCATTGAGGTGAGTTGTCGCGTGGACCAGCTTCAGGCTGAAAATGAAGAACTCAAGAAGAAGTTGATTGAGGTCGAGGCCAAGGCCAAGGAGGAAGCTGCAGAGTCATCGACTCAAATGGAAGAGATGCTTTACCATTGCTCGTTTCTGGGCTTTCAACCAGGACGGGAACTTCTCTTTTATAAAGCCCGAGTTGTGGGACCCATATCTTGCTAGGTTCATGATTCGGTTCTAACAGAAACCATCAGAGACTGCCGATGCCTCTAGAGTTGTTGAGGGACATGACGAGGAGGTGACTTCTCTGGAGCAAGTTGATGGACCTCAATGACTTATTACTGTCGTTTTTATTTTCAAGCTTTTGTAATCAAGTCCCTTGGGACCAAAACAATTGCCTTCATGCTTAGGTCGAGGTTTCTTCTCCTCGAGAGGACAATATATTTTTGAATATTCATCCAACTTATGATATATTTACATTCCCTTTAGTCTATTATTTTCTCATGTTTATGAATCCTTAGATTCTTGTACATTCGAAATCTTAGGGGTTGACTTTAGATCGAGATAGATTTTATCATTATCTTAGTTGTATCCTAAGATTTTGCTCGCTTATTTGCATCATACCTATTGAGAATCAGGCCTCGGACCTGGTTATATCTAGGGTTTTTCATAGGCTTAGTAGCTTTATACCTATTAAGAATCAGGCCTCAGACCTGGTTGTATCCAGGGTTTTTTAATTTTCTTAATAGCATTGCATCTGTTAGGAATCAGGCCTCGAACCTGTTTATATCCACGGTTTTAGTGATTTCTCAAACTTAGTTCACGTTTGGGTTTTTTTTTTTAATTCAAGCTTTAAAAAGTCGTTGAATAATCAATTTCTCCAAACTCTATGTTTTTAATCCTTATCTAAATAAGCTAAACTCACTTAAAAATTATCCTCGGTTATGTGCCCCCCAAGCAACATTCTTGGTTTCTTTTATAAAGAAATCTTGTGATAACAAAATGATAAATTGGTTATTTAATAATCCAACTATTATTAAATTGAAATGACTTTTATAAATAAGTCTTACATAGATGGTAACTCTGAAACATTAAAGACAGCAAAACTATTGATAATACTTTTTTAAGTGTAGGGTGTTCCAAGTCTGTGGGACTATTTCCCCACTTAGTCGGGCTAGCTTGAAAGTTCCTTCGCGTAGGACCTCTACGATTTGATATGGTCCTTCCTAGTTTGGCCCTAACACACCGTCCTTGGGATCTTTATTTGGCAAAAAGACCCTTTGGAGAACTAGATCTCCTAATCCGAGTTTGCATCCCTTGACCTTTGAATTGAAATAACGAGTGATCTTCTGCTGATAATGGGCAAGCTATAATTGTGATTCCTCTCGTTTTTCTTCGATCAGATTAAGGGATGCACTAAGTAGCTTGTGGTTATGATCTTGATAAATTGTCTTTTGCCTGTGTGTCATTTCCATTGCCTCAATTGGGAGCATAGCCTTGCTTCCAAAGGTTAGGGAAAAAGGGGTATGTCCCGTGGAGGTTCTATGTGATGTCCGGTAGGCCCAGAGTACTTGTGGGAGATGCTCGGGCCATAATCCCTTGCCTTCATCTAGTCTTTTCTTCAAGCATGCTTTTAGGGTCTTATTTACAACATCGACCTGTCCATTGGCTTGTGGAAACACTACTGATGAGAAACTCTTGGCTATGCCATATTTTTCACAAAAGTCTGTGAAGAGATCACTATCGAACTGAATTCCGTAGTCTGACACATCATTTTAGGGAGTCCAAATTGACATATGATATTTTTCACAACAAAGTCCAGGACTCTCTTCGAGGTGATGGTTAGCTTGACTGGAGCAGCTTGGGAAACTATGGCAAAGTGCTAGCGTTTGTCACACTTTTTCACATATGAGATCTAGTCCTTTGTTAAAGTGGGCTAAAAATAGTCGTGTCTCAGTACATTTAGAGCTAGGTTTTGCCCCCCAGCATGGTTTCTGCAGAAGCCTTCGTGTCTTTCTTGCAAAATAGTATGTGTTTCCTCATGCAGAACACATCGTAGGAGGGCAATGAATGCCCTTGTCGATATAGAACCCCCTGAATCATAATATACTACGGAGCTTGATACAGCATCTTTCTCGCGTCCTTCCTATCTTCAGGTAGCCTTCTGGTTGTGAGGTATTCCACTATGGGAGTCATCTAGGTCGGTTTTATGTCAATCATTCTGACCTCAACCATTTCTGCTGTTATACTTGGGCTTTCCAAGAACTCCACCGGAACTACATTCAATGTATATGCCTCTTTGGTGGTAGCGAGTCGAGCCAGAGCATCAGCATTGGATTCTGCTTGTGGGGTACTTACTCAACAAAGCTAAACTCGAACACAGACAACTCGCCCTTTACCTTAGCCAGGTAGGCTACCATCTTGATGCCTCAAGCTTGGTATTCTCCCAATATCTGATTGACCACGAGCTGAGAATCACTATAACTTTGGATGGCTTTTTCAAACCGCTGTTGTTTCGATAATCTCTGCTCCGAGAAAAACTCCACACCGTTATGAGTTGTCAACTCATTAATATACCTCTTTTGGACCTCACTGCTCGTGCCCACCAAATGAGGTCCTCCGGCAATAGTAGTTATATCTTCTCCTACTATCGAGGGAGGGTTGATCTGATTCATCTTAACTCAAGGTTGACCTGTTGGGGCTTCCTGAGCTGGCTGAGGATTCTGCCCGACAGGTTGATTGGGAGCTACCCAATTTCGGACGTACTGGGCTAATGGGCCAGCCCGAATAAGAGTCTCAATCGCATCCTTCAGTTGTCGACAGTCATCGGTGTTATGACCGATGTCATTGTGGAATCGGCAAAACTTTGAGGGATCTCTCTTCACCCTCTGATGCCATAAAGGCTCTAGCTTCTTCCACGGGAGGCGATTAGAATTTTCCAAGAAGATATGTTCCTGGGTGTCCATTAGGCAGGTGTAGGTGGCATAAATGGGCTAGAATATCTCCGTATACTTGTTCTTCTTCGTGTCGTTCTGGTCGCCCTCACCATTCCCATTCCTCTTGTTGTTTCCCGCTTGGTTATTCTTGGTAACAGGTTGAGTCGTAGCTGCAACATCTGTCACTGCTCCAGCGGGTTAGATAACGGCCTGACTGGTTCCTGCAATAGCAGATCACGCTTCTTCTAGGTTTATCCACTCTTGGGCTTGGGCCAAGAATTCATCTGCACTTTTAAATCCTTTTTGTTGGAGTTCTTGTCATAGGTCGCCTCCCACCAGGATTCCTGTCCTCATCACAATGAGCTTGGAGCTTTCATCAGAATCCCTAGCTCATGCTGCAACATTGGCAAATCTGCTCAAGTATGCCTTCAGTGATTCACCAGGTTGTTGTTTTACGTTGGCCAATGAGTCGGCCTCTACACGAGCTGCCTGTGAAGCACAAAATGCTCTCTTGAACTAGGAAGAAAATTTCTTCCACGAGCTTATCGAAGCTTCATGTATTATTTAAACCATTGTTTGGCAAGTTCGACCAGAGTCGCAGGGAACAGGATACACCTTAGGTTGAGCCCGACATTGTGGGCCATCATCATTGTATTGAACATTCTGAGTTGATCGGATGGATCTGTTTTTCCATCAAATGTCGGCATGTTCAGCATCCTAAAGCTAACATGATACGTAGTTGTGGAAATGTTTGGAGTGAAATATTCGATCTCTTAATCTGAGTTTAAATCATTCGCCCCTATCCAGATAGGACTCCCTTCATCTATTCCACCATCAAGACCGGTCGCTCAAGGGTTAGGTTCTTGGTCTCTAGGTTAGCTGGGGGTTGTTCAGCAGCTCCCATCCTATTGTATGTGTTTGATGGGTTGTTTTGCCTCCAAGTCCGAGCTTGGATAGGTGAGACATTCCCATTTTCGCGTACAATAGACGGATCTCCCTCATGTCGAGTGTTATCCCCAAAAATATTTATGCTCAATGACGTGGCAATCGGATGGGGCAAGTGGCGATGCATGTTTAGTAAATGACACATTAATAGTCAATAAATGTGTTGACTAAAGAAGTGCAACAGTTGGATGTTGACCTGCGGAGTTGTGATATTACTGGTCAGGAAATAGATTTAGCTGACCAGTGGTGTTCCATGCCCGACCAGTGGTGTGCTTTGCCGACCAGAGGTGTGCTTTGCCTATGCCGACCAATGTGCTTGCCTATGCCAACTGGTGGTGTGTTTGGCATTGTCTTGGCCAACTAGTTACTTCGAGGATGGATTTGGTTGGTCGACTTATCAGAATCTCAGAAGTTACCATCTAAGTGACTCTTCGGTAAAGCCTCAGTAACAGCTTCAACCCGAATCATTCGCAACTGTCGCGGGAATATCTCAAACATCCCGGAATAATAGCTATATTGTTGTAATTTGAATTTGTTTATTATTCATTAATTAAAGTTGTTGAAACAACCAAGGACCCCGTCAAAGCGGGATATTTCTCATGTATGATCCATGAACTTATAAATAAATGGCTCATGGAATTATTTAGGGGGATCAAATTTTGGGAGATTGAACAACACTCTCTATTTTGGATATTTTGGGACCGTCTGTGAGTATTTACTGAGATTTTAGAGAGAGAAACATTGTATCTTTTTACTTACACTTAAGAAACTCAATTGACTCAGGCTAATCTGATCTTAAGTATAGGCTACATATATCACAACTCCAAGTGGATTAGGCCATTACCAACAAATTGGGGCTGAACCACTATAAAATTATTTGTGTCATTATTTTCTATTCAAGGCTTACTGTCATTTTGACGTCTACTCGTCATTGGCCAAAATCGTGGTCAACATTTTTGGTGCTTTCATTGAGAGCCTGAATAGAAGAAATACACTGCTATCCTACCAATATGGCTCCCCAGAATACCAGTATGGCCTCCAAAAATCTAGGCACATCAAAAGAGTCGGCTAAAGCAAAAGGTCCTGGATCTTAGAACCCTGAGATTGAACCTAGGGTCTTTCTCGAGGAGACAACTCTAGAACTTGAACAACTCCAGGAAGCAATAGGCATTTTCCAAGAGGAGATGATGCAATTCAATGCTCCGCAGGAGTCTTTCGCCGAGGAAATGGCCAGGCAGAAGGTTGCATTCGAGCAGCAAAAATAAGAGATGGATGCCAGGAGTGAAGAGATTAGGCGACGACAGGAGGAGGCCGACCGGCAACATCGTGAGGCTGCACTTGCTCTAGAAGCGGCCACTCAGTTGACCCAGGCCAATGCCCAGACCGCAGCACGAGGAGCAGCCACCCAGGGACCAAGGAATAATAATACGGGTCGGAGGACCGCTGGCAGAACCAACTCTCGGGGACTGGACAGAAGTAGAAGTAACCCCTTGGTCAGGAGGATGATGGGGTCCGCTCCAGAAATGCCTCGACACAAAGGGGGAACTCTAGAACCCCCTCCAGGAGCCACCATTGAGAAACTTCTAGATCAGGAAGTCACTGGTCGAGCAATAAGAAGACTCCACCCAGGTAGGATCAGACCAGGACTCCTCTAGATAAGAAAACTTCGCAGTTTAAAGATGGATATGGTCGTGATGAGGTAGATAGTCATCACACTAATCGGTCAAAGGATAAAGAAGGCAACGACCCACAAGAAGGAAAAGACTGCCCAGGATGTACCGAAAAGCCTCCACTATATCCCGGGCAGCAGCGTAGTGGGAGAAACCAAGTCCCACGCAGTAAGCCTTCTGAAAAGTTTAAGAGCACAGTGTATGATCGGTTAGGAGGATGCACTTCCCGGAGGGATTCAAGGGATGTTATTAGTGACAAGAGAAGGATCGTCCCGGTCGAAGGGCGAGATTTGAACCGCCCTACCAGTCAAGTAGAAATAATTGACGACAGTGCACCAAATAGAAATGCCCGACCAGGCGGTCAAGACCTTGAAACCCCAACGGTCGCCCCAGCAATCCAAGCCTAGCTTGATGTGCTAACGACTGTAGTGCAAGGTTTGTCAAAATGACCTTCTGGAATGGATGCGGTAGACCACAGGAGTGGCAGTCCGTTTTGTGCCCGAATCAAAGCAACCCAACCACCGGCAAAGTATAAAGCACTGGTGCTACCAGTATATACAGAAAAGGCAGATCCCATAAGACATGTTGGGAAATTTGAAGACCAAATGGAGTTGCTCGGGGTAAGTGACGATTATCGTTGTAGAGTTGTCCCTACTATGTTGTTCAATACTAACCAGGAATGGTATTGGAAATTCAAGCCAAATTCCATTACCTCTTGGGAAAATTTCAGGAAAGATTTTTGTAGACAATTCAACGCTGCTCGGACTCCACCAGTTTATGCCAACCACTTGGCAGACATCAAACAGAGAAAGGACGAGTCTCTAAAGAACTATATACAGAGGTTCATGAGAGAAGCCAACCGAGCGACTGCTGTCGGAGATGAGGGGAAGATGGTTGCCATATCATCTGGAATAACTTATTGAAGCCCTTTGTGGGATAGTATACATCGAAATCCAATTTCAACACTTCAACAATTTCTTGACCGAGTAGATAAGTATGTGAAATTGGATGACACAATCGAGAAAGAGGAAAAAGGCATAAACAATCTGGATGGATACTGGCCCTCCTAAGAATGGTGGAAGTAGTCAAAATGGTGGAAAGAAACGTGGGAATAACGGATCTAATCACCATGAAGAAAAGAAGGCTAAGTCGAGTCCAAATGATAAGCCAACTCAGTTCACCAATTACACCACTTTTTCGGCCAACCGGGAAGAAATATATCTCGCAAGCCATGTAATGCCCCGAATTCTCCGATGTGGTTTAATGGCGGGATTAGTAGGCCAGGAGGGCCATACTTTCTTAATTATGCCATTCAATGATATTATGCATGTATATGTGAATTATATTATAATATGATGTTAAATGGATGCATGTGGGTCCGCATTTTAATTACAAGGGTGTGATGGTAATTTGGCCCGTTGAGGGTATAATTGTATATTTGTATGCATCTCGGTGATATATGTTGAGACCACATTATAATGTGGGTTTGTTCGAGCTATTCGACATGAGACGATCTTGGATTATTGATTAGCGGTCTAGTCATAACAGGTTTAAGTGCGGGGCTCGAGATGAGTCTCAGGGTGATTTTAATGATTAGAGTGTTACCGAGAATTAAAAGGTAACGGGATATGAATTATTGGTGTTTGAGATTATTGAGAATAGCGGGAATTGTGACAATAAACATTATGCTCATAAAATATTAGAGCAATAAGAGTGTGAGAAAGTATGCTTAGCAGGGACTTGTGAAATATTTGCAATTCCTAAGTTAGAAAACTAAGTACTCATGCGAAAAAATCCATAGCATAGATCAAAGAGACTTTACTATTCACAAAAAAAACTTGGGATGTTTGTAGGAAAGTAAAGTGTCAAGCAGCTCGGTCATACGAGCAAAATGTAACTACTGAGCAGTGAAGTGTCTTCACAAAAGTATGAGCAAAATAAGTAAATTGTTGGCCAGATAAAAAGTTTCTACTAGTCGGAAGGGAGACTCTCTGGTCGGCTAAAGCATGGTCACTGGTCTAATAAACTATTGCTAGATTGATCAACACCATCCTTAGCATCAGGGACATCCTCCAGTCAGAATGTTAAAGCAGGAGAAGCAGGCACAACACCAGCTGGATTGGCTGCCTCCTCAACGGCCTTGGCCTTGCATTTGGCAAGCTCTTCTGACCTTGCCTCCTTCGAGAGAAAGTTGAGTTTGAGGGGTTTGTTCAGCTTCCATATCTGGTAGAAGCATTTGAAACAAATCTCCTCATAACGAGTAAGATCAGCTTCTTTGTCTTGTTTCAGCTCCTCATTTTCTCCAACTGGTCAGTCAATATCTTGTTGGTCTGGATTTGTTTCTTATTCTCATCAGCCAACTCTCTTAGAGATCCATCCGCTCGGCAATGGTCTTCTCCGCCTGCTTGGCCTTGGATTGAAGATCATCTTCATATTTGGTTAAAGTTTCAATATTTCTTGGGTTTCCACCAATTGATCATTCAAGACCTTGATCAACTCCTTATAGTCAACTGCTCGGCGTTGGGCATGACTTACAGTGACAAGACCCTGAAATAAATAACCAAAATATATTAAAATAAGAATGACTAATGAGAAAGTAAATGTTTATGATAAGATACTTACACTCATAATCTGAGCGAGGCCTTTATGGAGGACAACTTCGACGCTTTGTCGGGGTAAAGTCTCAAATTTTTGAGTTGTAGTTGCATGGTGAAGAGTATGTTCTAATAACTCTTTGTCGTATTCACCAACAATGCGAAGAGGCTCACTTAAGCAAGTTGGCCAAGTAGTCTATAGACTAGCAGAAAGGGGAAGTGACGGAGGAGCCAAACGTGGAATGACGACTGGCTGGCGGATGGTTTTCCTTGGTTGTGTGGCGTGGTCTTTATAGCATTGCTTGGAGGAGTTGAGCTGCTACCTTCTCCAGTCTTCCTCTTTTGAGCAGAGGGAGTGTTGAATTGATTGAACATAGTTGGATCTGCATAAAAAAAAAAATAAAAAAAAAAAGAGCACAAATTGAGTTAGTAGAGGCAACAAGTGAACACATGTGAAAAGTAAAACTCTGCTGATTCATCACAAAATCCAATTACGGTTACTATCAGCAAAACCTGAGTTCAGAATTTTGTTAAAAAACTTATCTTCGTCCTCCGACGATGAGCTATCCTTTCTATCGAGCTCAATACTTTTGCCTTTTCCAGGCCTGACAGGGAAGGTGGGTCGATGAGGATGTTCACAAGGAGGCTCTCTAATAATGGGACCACTTGGTCGGTGTGAGAAAGGGGATGGAACAGGAGAAAACTGGTCGGTCACTACTTCGGTATCAGCGTTGGACTTCTCATTCATGTATGTTTAATCAGTTGTACTACCCACATCAATATCATGATTATTCGGTAACAATCCCACCAGTTGGGGATTTTCCAAGGAAACTAACTGTTCAACGTCCTTTTCTTCTAGAGGCATGTTGGCGAGTTCTTCTACTTGAGCATACATTTCCCTAGTTGGGAGAGGTTGATCAAAAGGGTCGGCATGTGTAAAAGCCAGGTTGTTAGCTTTAATGTCTTTAGTTAGGAAGTATTCTATGTAATACTTCCCAGGATTCGATTTATGGGCTATACCATGAAGGTACTTAACCCCTTTTTTCCTATGAAAGAGGTGGAAAAAACCTGTGTTCTTGTGGCTGGGGTTAGTCCTAAAATCAAACAAATAATGTACCTCATGAGGACTAGGCAGGTTCCAACCCTGGAAATGGTAGAGAATGTATAGAGCAGATAAGGCTTGTATCCCATTCGGAGCAATTTTGAAGGGAGACACATTGAAGTAATCTGTTATTGATCTGAAGAAAGGATGCAAGGGGATTGTGGCTCCTGCATATATATGATACTTAGACCAGGCACAATAGGCTCCACCAGGATTATTGGCTCTTTGGTTTGGGCGTGGGCATATCACATTCACTCCTTCCAGACCCAAAGCCTCAATATGCTTATCAAACATTCTAGAGTGTAGCTTAGGGGGTTTAGCTACAAACTAGGAAGGCATAGTGTTTTCTTTGTTCCTCAACCTACGTGTTGCAATCTGTTGAATTTCTATGGCGAATGTCTGGGTAACTTTTCTCCTGGATTTTCTAGTTTTTCGAGCTTGAGCAGGTCTTGAAGAGGCTTTAGCCTCGGCTTCAGTCTCGGCTTCTCGTAATAAATTTTCTCCCAAACGGGGTGCGTTGTCTACCACCTTTTATGTTTCTCTACGAGCAACTTGAGGGAATCAATTAGGCTTCTTCACCCTCATCAGTTGGTGCTAGTGTTGTTTCTTATGAAACTAATCTTTGTGAAGAAAATATAAGGCTGGCCACGGGAGGATTTTCTTAAGATGACGGAGATGGTCCTCAGGAGTTTGTTTTTTGGGAGACTTGGAGGAAGAATCACTGCTCGAAAGAGTGTCCCTTGAAGCGGGAACTGAGGTATCAAAGTCTGTTTGGTTGTCACCTCCCCTATAGCCGAAGCGATTCATCTACAAAAAATAAGGGGAGGTGAGTAAGCCAAACAGAGAATGAATGAAAACAAAAGGTGGAATCAATTTCTTTGAGGAGAGGAATCAATTTTCCCCAAAGAAAGACATTTAGGGAAGGAATAATACTATTGAGAGATTTAAACAAGGTGTTTTAAGTGCAGAATGGTGTTCAGAGGGATAAGGTTTAGGCTATGTTGTGTGCTTAAGTGGCTATGACGTGTGCTCAAGGGGTTGTGTCGTGTGCCCGGATGTCCCATGTGCCCGAGCAGCTCGTGAGGCACGCCGAGGCGGGTGCGCATCTAAGGATCCAGGCATGCCGAGGGCTGCTGTCCGAATAGCTGGCCATCTGAGGAGCCACGTGCCAAGGAGCCAGGCATGCTGAGGGCTGTTGTCTGAAGAGATTGCGTGCACCGAGTGGATAGAGCATTCTCGAGGAGCAAGGCAGGCGTCTGAGCAGCAGGAAACAAAGCACCCAGAAATTTCTTTTTGGTCCCAAGGACCGAATAAGTGTCCGATCGGCTAAGGGTGGTCAAGGCCAAGGGTTGACGGGATAGAGGGTAAGGAGCATGGTCCATAAACATATTTTCCTAATCTTAGACTATGCAAACAAGATCAAAAAGTGGAATTCTAAGAGTTCAACAAGTCTCATAAGAATTTCATGTGTTCTTCTTAGACCCATAAACCCAAAACTAAAATGTGTAGTGGGAAATAATATTTCTTTCAAGATTTCATAAAGTTGGAGGAAAAATTGATTAACCCAAAGCCTAAACTACACTATATAAGCCACAAAGTCTTTATCCTACAAAGATTCATCATGAAAAAATCCATGAATATGTTTCAAAATGGGGGTTTCGGCATTGTGCTTTCTAGACAAATTTTTGTGTAAAAATTTTAAGTTTGCAAAGCTTAAATATAAAGATAAAGAAGGGGAAGCTTACCCAAATGTATTAAAGAGCCCTTGATTCCTTGAGAAAGCTTGGATTTTCCTGGGGAAGTTGAAACACCTTGGAAGAATGAGGAGAGTTCGGCTAAGAAGAAATGAAGAAATTTTTGCTTTTTGCTTATGGAGTCTTGACCAAACCATGGGTCTATTTAAAGGAGGAGAAGCGAGAATCCCACTCACCCTGAAGATCCTTGGTATTCTCTCTCCCACGATTTGAACAAGTGACTGCCATTTTTATGGCTGAGACGTTTTATTATTTAAAAAAAGGTGGGAGAAGACCAAAGGTTATTTTTTGAATTTTGGGAAATAGTAATT
This sequence comes from Humulus lupulus, assembly GCF_963169125.1. Classification (NCBI taxonomy): domain Eukaryota; kingdom Viridiplantae; phylum Streptophyta; class Magnoliopsida; order Rosales; family Cannabaceae; genus Humulus; species Humulus lupulus. The sequence continues at coordinate 63,736,985 of NC_084798.1, forward strand.
GTTAAATTTACTGCGGATCCTTGCAGAGAGTAGGAAAAGTTTATCATATGAGAAAATCATATAATAAACTTTGGGGGCAAATGTTATCCCCAAAAATATTTATGTTCAATGACGTGGCAATTGGATGGGACAAGTGGCGATGCATGGTCAATAAATGACACATTAATAGTCAATAAATGTGTTGAATGAAGAGTGTAACGGTTGGATGTTGACTTGCGGAGTTGTGATATTACTGGTCAAGAAATAGATTTAGTTGACCAGTGGTGTTCCATACCCGACCAGTGGTGTTCCATGCCCGACCAGTGGTGTGCTTTGCCGACCAGATGTGTACTTTGCCTATGCCGACCAATGTGCTTGCCTATGCCGACCGGTGGTATGTTTGGCGTTGTCTTGGCCGACCGGTTACTTCGGGGATGGATTTGGTTGGTCGATTGATCAGAATCTCAGAAGCTACCATCTAAGTGACTCTTTGGTAAAGCCTCAGTAATAGCTTCAACCCGAATCATTTGCAACTGCCGCGAGAATATCTAAACATCCCGGAATAATAGCTATATTGTTATAATTTGAATTTGTTTATTATTCATTAATTAAAGTTGTTGAAACAACCAAGGACCCCGTCAAAGCGGGATATTTCTCATGTACGATCCATGAGCCTATAAATAAATGGCTCATGGCATTATTTAGGGGGATCGAATTTTGGGAGATTGAAAAACACTCTCTATTTTGGAGATTTTGGGACCGTCATTTGGGGCATTCTTGGAGTATTTACTGAGAGTTTAGAGAGAGAAACACTATATCTTTTTAGTTACACTTGAGAAATTCAATTGACTCAGGCTCATCTGATCTTAAGTGTAGGCTACATATATCACAACTCCAAGTGGATTAGGCCATTACAAACAAATTGGGGCTGAGCCACTATAAAATTATCTGTGTCGTTATTTTCTATTCAAGGCTTACTATCATTTTGGCATATACTCGTCATTGGCCAAAATCATGGTCAACATCAAGTATAACTAACATCCTCGTTCCAAGCTGGATACCTTCTTTGTGAGTTCAAATGATCGCACAGGTCAGGCTGTGGATCATACCGCGGACTTTGTGTTGAGCTCAGATGATTCCTCAGGTCGCTTTCAGACCTGCCTCCAGGATGGCTCCCCATCCAGTAACTTCCATTTGCAAAACTTACAGCCCGCAGTTGAGATTAAGGACCTGGATTCTCAGCAAGTTTCGTGGGGCGTAAGTATCTACCGATGGGGTTGGATTTTTCCTACTTTTCCTATGAGCTAAAGCATCTCGTTGTGGGTGAGGTGGTGTAGGATGTCTAACCGGTGATGGTGAATGCCTTATTGGCGAGGCTATTGATGGTTGTCGTATACCACAACAAATTTAACAATGATTTTTCTTTCAATACTTCCAATTATTTGACTATAATATCAAGCACATGTCGAACCCACGAGGACTATCGTTCACTTTATTATTCAATAATTAACACTAAAACTTAAAAGGGGATTTTGATTTTTAACTCAAAATTAAATAACATAAACTAGAGAGAAAATAAAGATTGATATTACAATATTAAGAAACAGTTAAAGGTTAATCTCCACCCTTAACAATCATTCATAATCACTAATAATAAATATTATTCAAATTTCTCAATTAAACTATTAACCCCGCAGATAATGCTGAAGCAGACAATTATCTCAGTCTCCCTATTATAAGTAATCAAGGCGAAGCGCTCAATAATTAACTATTTTATCTAAGCATACAATCTATTTAACTTAGATAAAGCATTAAGTCCTATGGAAACAAGTTAATATAGGCAATAAATTAATGAAGCATATAATTCATTTAACCTATGTTCTATTTTTCATCACAATCAACAATTCTTTTGACATCACTATCAATTGCAATTTATCACATACACTTAGAATCCTAAACTATTAGGTGAGTAGTAATTCTAAGATGACAATTTAATAATGTAAAACCTTAATTAGTTGGCCACCTAACAAGAAATCACAAAATTCATAGCATTCAATTGGAAAAATAGAAACAATTTAATATTGAGAGAAATTAAAGAATAATATTCATTATCAACAATCAAGAATTCATGTCTTGGGTTTTGAATTAACCCTTAACCTAAAAAGAACATACTCCATAATAGTAATCATAATCACAAACATAATTATAATTAAGATTAAAGAGATTAAGGGAAGAAAAGAAACTAGATTGATGAACAAAAGTAATGTAGTCTTGTAGTCTTGTAGTCTTCTCTTCAGCCCTTTCTCAGTCTTTTTCTCTCATAAACCGTCATAAAAAATCCTCTCTAAAATTAACCCTAATAATCCTTTATAGTCCCAATTAAATTTTTAATTAAAAAGTAATTAAAAATCTAAAAATGTCGTCGCAAGCCGCGGCCTAGAACAAAATCTGTGCATAAATTGGTCACTCAGGCAGCGGCCTGAAAAAATTGAGCAGCGGCCTGACTCACTAGGCAATGGCCTAAAAAAATTGAGCAGCGGCCTGTCTGGAAAAAAAAATTCTAAAACTCCAATTCTATTTAAAGTGTCGCGGCCTGAGTTTTATGAGCCGTGGTCTACCTTCAATTTCTTCAATTCTTGAGCTTAGATAGCTTGTATGTTGCGCCACTTCAACATTTCAATCTCGAAAGCTTGTAATACTCCTAAAACTTTATTTTAACTACACTTGCCATCAAAATATCAGATTTATCATCATAAAATGCAATGTAGAAAATATGTTGTAGAATCACGAAACTAAGTTAAAACTATTAAAAATGCTATCATAACACCATCCAAGCATAGAAAAACTTAACAAATATTAATACAAAAATGACCTTATCAGCTATCCTCGTTCCATCAGGACAAACTAAATTAGCCCACCTCTGCTTTACTCCAATGTCTCGAGTTCTCTATGCCTGGGGTTCTGATCGAGGTATAGGAGGATTCGTTGGAGCATTTTGCCTCCGTGAACTTGTCCCAGATTTCCTTGGTGGGTTGTTGTGGGCACTCCTAGGAATCTGCAAAGAAGGCAAGGAGCTGGGGGCTTGCAGTCCTGACCGACCAACTGACATGTTAGTGCTGACCCCTGTGATGAATAGTGGGTTGAACACTCCAGTGGTTTCGCTCTGAAGTCACAGAGCTTGGAGTGGCAGTTCTGACTGAACGACTAGGTTTAGACCGGTTATTCCTGTGGGACTTATGAGACCCACTTTGCCTCTTTCCAACATTGATGTCAGTTGCAAGAGGTAACTGAGCCAACACCTCCTCGATTTGCATGTTTGCCCTAGAGAGATGGCTTCTTAATTAGGCATTTTCCATCTTGATAGTAGTTAAATATCCTAGATTAGGATTTGGGGGGAGTGATGCTGAACTCCCGTCGTCATCTTGACCCACCGGTTGCTTTCCAAGAGTTGTTGAACATATGGGCCCCTTTCAGCGGGAACAGCCGTATGATCCTCCCACCAGGCTGTTCCATCTCATTTTCATGCATCAATCAAGTGAGCACCATGATGAATGTCGACTAAAACTTGTGAAGCACTAATTTCCTCTCAACGAAAGCACCAAACTGTTGACGTGGTTTTTCGCCAATAGTAGATTAAGAAATCAAATAGATAGATTAGTGCTAAATTATAAACCATAATGAAGTAATAAGAGAACCCTCTCGATCACATACAACTTTTACGTGGTTCAGTGGTTAAAATCCACCTAGTCCACGAGACAATGTTATTGATTTTCTCTCTCAATTTCTGCAGAGTTTTAGTAATACAAAAATGATCGTCCTCTTTCCTATCAATTATCCCTTGTATTTATAGGGGAATTTCCTGGTCAAGTTTGGGTAACAGCATGAATAAATAAGGTATACATTTAATACAGATTATTCCCATTTACATTGGGATATGATTTGATAACATAATAGAACATACTCCTGCTATCTTGGATAATAATTGATAGATATGCAATACAGCCTGGGCATTAATGAGCGTATAAGGAGCCTCCGAATCTCTTAGGATCCTTCAGTATGCGTTCTGTCCAGGTTTCCCCAACCTGAATATCTCACCCAAGCTCGTGTTCAAAGACTATCTGAACCTTAGCTCGCAGTAAGCTCAGAGCGCCCAAAGTTGGATCTGGTCATTATAAGTGTCGACCTCAATTATTATCTTGAGAGGCAGTCTAATAATAACCTATGTATCGTGTTGTTAGGAGCCCAAACTTAAGCTGTTCACATCACTATTACCCAGATATTCTACTTGGCTATTTTTCCACATATTCATCTGTCAGCTGTACCCGAGCTGAGTAATTAAACTCGTGCTAATTTTAGGGTACAACACTCGATAGGAAATAATACTTACAGTGGTGAGCAGCTCTCCAACCTTAACAAAAAGAGTGGTGGCATTGTCACAATCCCTCAAGAACTCCCAATGGGGGCCTTGGAGGTTACTGCAGGCACGTCCCATGCAAGTAAGGGCCTCTGAACCGAGCTCAACACCGAGGGTGCCAGCCTCTTTGTCAACCACGAACTCAAGCTCATGGGGAGATACGGTGCATTTTTGGGCTAGTATCGGTATGTGAGAAGATGTGACTTTCTTTCCTTTGTTGGGAGCTTTGTCAGGAGCAGGAGGAGTTGTCGAGCTTAGAATAGTTGGAGCCACAACTTGTGGCAAAGGAGAGTCTGCCAAATGAACGGTGACTATACCTTAGGAGGCAATAGGAAGATCTAAGGTTGCAGGGGTAGTCTCAGACTTCTTAAGTATCTTTGAAGCCCTGGTGGTCTTTGAAGATACTCTGCCCCATTTTGAACCCTTCGAGACAGTGGGTTGGCTAAGGAGATTCTTGAGGTCGGAGTCCATCTCACCTGAAAAAGAAAGATAGACATTAATACTCAAACACTTGTATTTGAAATAGCAAAGTAATATGAGAAAAGAAACCTAACTGGAAAATTCATTCTGACTTAAACTCGAAGTCCAAGAAATCTCTATGTCCTCTAAAGATAACTTTATAATGCTAGTTAATTATTTGAATTATTATTGTTAAGTTAGTGGTAAAAAAATGTTGTATTATTGAACTTAAATGTAAAATATAAGTTAAGTTATAATTAATATTTTCAAAGAATTAAATTGATTTATTTTATAGTTGAAAATATTGTATTATGATTTATTTTATATTTATTTTGTAGGGAATTTATGCTCTTGAAAAGTAAGGAAAAGAAAGAAATAAAAAATGGCAAAATTGAAAGAGAAGAATTAAAAGTATCAAGGCCCAAACCACCTCAGCTGCCCCTTTCAACTCTGCCCAGCCGTTGGGCCAACCTGCCAGGCCCGTCCCCAGCACCACCATGGGCCAAATCCCCCAGCCAGCTGCCAATCCTGCCCACACCTGAAGCTTTCTTCACCTCCCATCATTTTCACCTCCTGGCACCTTCAGCAATTCAACCGCCAGCTGCCACTGCCAACACAAAGCAGTCCCCAGCACCACCCAAAGCCCAGCCTCATCAAGCCCAACTTCTCAGCATCACGCCTCAGCTGCTTCCCTGCCACAAAGCAGCCACCCCATGCATGCCATTTTTTCCTTGAGCCCAACAAAGGCCTACTTTTGTACCATTATTCCCTTTGCCAAAAATACCACATTTTTACCCCACTTTCTACACATTTTTACCCAAACTCATCATCACTCCTACAAATTTACCCATATATGTCATATTATTCATCATTTCAACTTTAATTTAATCAATTTAATTAATTTAAATTGATTATTTAAAAAAAAATTGGCTATAAATAAAGGAGTTTGGTGTCCATTTTTAGAGGGAGGTTACCATACCACAAATTCTACCCATTTCAAAACCTCTCTATTCTCTTCATCTTCTTCTTCTTTTTTGTTATTTTTCTATGTATTTTTAAAGGCACAATTTGGGGGTTTCTCCTCCAAATTTTCCTATTTATGTTTGTAATTTTTAGTTTGTATTTTCTATTCTAGTTATGAGTTTCTAATCTTTTTAAGATTATTAAGGTGATGATGAAACAATTTGTAACTAGATAGTGTTTATTTTGTATATTGATTTCCCATTTTGTGCAACAAAGTTTATGGAATTTTCTTCTTCAAATATCTTCTTTCATCTTAAATATCATGTATTTTGGATTGTTAGCACATATTTAAACTTTGTTTTTCATTAGTGCAAATACATAATATTCTTTGTGTAAGATATGTCATTAAATTGTACACATCCATGCTTAGAACAAAAATATTATGTTTTGCCTTATAAATAATGTTCATTGATTTATTTGTTATTTCATTAGATTGATTTACACTAAATGCTTTGAAATTATAATTTTGAAAAGTGAAGAAAAATCTTATCTATTCAGAAGTAACTTGTGCTTAAATAGAATATCTAATTTGAATAACTGATGGTTTGATTAATTTCTACTATTACTAAAACTTTGGAATCAATGTACTTTTAAATATTATTGAACTTATATTTTGTGGATTCTATTATCTTAATAATCTTTATTTTAATATCTTCATTTCTATTATTAATCTATGTTATATATATTGTCTTTAATATCTTTATTATTATCTTTTAGTTTATTTTCTTGTCACAAATTTTCATCAATCTTTGGAGCTAGGTTACAATTTATTACTTTTGATTTAAAATAGTTTTCTTTTCGATTTTAGACAACTCCTTTGGGTTCGACCTCGTGCTTCCACGAACACTATTCTATAAATACGATTCGTGCGCTTGCGAGTATAAATATTTAAAACATACTCGTTTTGGGTCCATCACTTCCAAATCGGGGTTGTCCCGATTTTCTAGGAAGAAATGGGCAGTTACCCAAAATGGGGTTATCAATTGTTTGTGTGTAACAACCCTATTCTAAAGCCTTAAGCCTTGTTCAACATGAAATCCACGTCTACTATATTCAAAACCCAGATAGGTGCCATTTTTCACCATATTTACACTAGATGAACATATTTCCATCCCTAAATATCTTAGAAAACAAACGAAAAATACTTATTTTCGCCATAAATCCCCAAGTACATCGTCAAGAATGCCCAAAAAAAACATGCATAATAATGAGAAATTAGAAACTTACATGTTCGAAGTTGATGAGGAATCTGGACTATCAACTAGTAATCTTTGTACAAAGAAATCCTTTGGAACTCATTTTCGAATGGAGATCGAGTGGGAAATTGAGGGATTTTGGACATATTTTTCTTTTTTCTTGAAGGAAAAATGCAAGAAAACGATCTGGTTTTGTTTGAAACTTTGAGAAGGAAAGTGAGGAGAGTGAAGGGAAATGAAGGATATATATAGGCTGGGAAATGAGAAATCGGTAAGAGGATCTAGGTCATTAAAATTAAATTGGCATTTGATCCGAGGGCTATCATTTAACCTCAAAAACTGGCGGCAAAAAGGGGCTAGTGAAAAGACGTGGCTAGAAGAAGATTACTTGAGTACTCTCAATATCAATCCTTGTATTGACATATGTCCACACTTGAGTGAGGTAGGTGGACACGTTTTTTGAAAGACAAGTTCAAAAGTTTCCTTCTAACGGGGCTCGAAAAGATACTTTTGAAGGGGCAAAATGTTACACCCCAAATTTCGAGAAATAAAAATCAGCCTCCAAATGTAGGTTCGTAAGGGTGGCAATGAAATATGTAAAAAGATATTTAATTACTTTAAGATGCCACGCCATTGACTCCCAAGCATGCAATGTGAGCTCGAAGGCAAATGTCATCTCTGAAGGACAGACTCGAAAGTCTGATAGATGAGGAGGCGACGTTATCATTATGATTGAGCTTGAAACATCATTCAACATTGAAACCGCATTAAGCAACAACGTGTATACGGTTACAAATCCCTACTATTATGAGCTTAGTTGAAACTGTGTAAACAACCATTTTTTTAAGATATATTTTTTTTAAATAATGCATTTGATTGTATTTATTTAAATTCATTTGTATTTCAAATTCAAATAAGATATGTTGTGACTTCCCTAAAATTAAGGGAAGAATATTTTCTAAACCATGTCTATAAATAGCCTGGATAATGGTCATTTAGGATTGACGCACAAGTTTGTACTCAAAAATTGTGTGAAATTGTTCTCAAAAGCTTTAACGTAGATTATAATAAAAGTGACTTGTGGACATAGATAGATTTAACTACTGAACCACGTAAAAAATCTCTTGTCCTTTCTTTTCTTCCTATTTTGTTTATAAGTACTTAATTGCTCTTACTTATTTTGAGTTGACGAAAAACGTTGTAACCAATTTATGTTCTCATCGATTGATTCTCCAAACAACAAGTACCACCAAAAATTTACAAAAGCTTGGTTGATATTGACTAATATAGTTATTGTGTAACATAAAATCAATATTCGAAAATGTGTTTAAATAAAAACAAGTATATTAAATTGAGAATATATTTAAGCTAGTCATTCATTTCTTTACTTAATTTTTTTTTCATTGATGTCTCTATTCAAGAAATATATAAACATTAATTAATAACAAAATTACTTTATATATTAAGGTATTATATATATTTACGAAAAGGAACAATAAAAAAAGTATCACTTAATCTATATTTATACATCTATATAAAAGAGAACACCAAAGAAATGATGTGACACCTTAAAATTTCTTCAAACCACTCTATCTATTTTCTCTTTTAATCTAATTTTTTTATTTATTTAATAAATTATAATTATAATAATTAATTCCAATTCTACTTCTTAACTACTTAATCATTATAAATTACTAAAAAATAAAATTAATTCAAATTCAAAACTAAAATATCTTAACAATTAAAAATATCAATATATATTAAATTTACTAGCTTCTTATCTATATATAATAACGTATAACCCGAATTCTAAATTAATTCAAATTAAAAACTGAAATATCTTAACAATTAAAAATATCAATATATATTAAATTTATTAGCTTCATATCTATATATAACGTTTTCATGTAGTTTTTCATTAAAAATTACTGAAAAATAACATTAATTTAAATTCAAAATTAAAATATCTTAACAATTAAAAATATCAATAAATACTTAATATCTATATATAATAACCTTATAACTCAAATTCCTCTCCCTTTGTCATTCTCATCAACCGATACTCTCCCTTCCCTCACACTCTCCCGATGACAAGAAGCTAGATGTATGTCCCCATATATAGCTTTTGATGTTGTCTTTTATTGAACTTATTTACATATGTACTGATTTCATTTTTTTGTCATTGAAGGGTTATGATGATATTCCAAAAGAGATCCACCATCTGAAGCAAAGAAGGTTGTCATTGGCTTTTATTTGGATTTCATTATATCATATTTTTATACAAGCATTTGAATCATTTGATGGATTGCATATAACTACTGAAACATTTCACTTCATCTCATTCTATATTTTCTATACTGATATTCATGTTGTTATAGAACTTATGTGTCTTTCTTGACTATTGTATAGCTAATTTCTATAATTACATCTTATTTTATCCTTATACTTCTCACAAAGCCTATTAAATCATTTAATAATTTATTTAATATGATGCAATTCATTATTGTATTTAGGGATTTTTTATTAATACGTTTATAGAAATCTTTTAGTGTATTTATACGGTATTTAAAAGTTCGTTTCATTTATATGTAACTTTAATTTATTTATTTTTTTGCAAATATACGGTCTAAACTTACATTTATATCTCAGCATTTCTTCTTTTCCAGCTCCGGCGACAATCATTGTCAGAGCAACTAAGTATGAATTGATACATATTGACCACATTATGCCTCTCGCTACCAGCTGTTCCAGCTCTTGTTGGAGCCACTTTCAAAAGTGCTTAGACTCGATGGTGGTCATCGTTTGGTCTGGCTCTGACCAAGGTGCCATCGCCATAAACAATTCTGATATTTTGGCCATGTGTTTGGCTGGTTCTAAGTATGTAATGTTGATAATTAAGACCATTATGAGAGATGTATTTTGTAAGTACGAAGACTTAACTAGTAGTGATTGAATAATAAACCATGACAATACTACTTAAACGGCTACTTCCACTTTTAATATATATTTATATATAAACTAAAGATTGCAAAAAGTAGAAACTGAACAGAATAAAAGAAGGATATATATACATACAAGGTGGTCATAAAACTATTTGAAAAGATGAGTATATATATAGCTATTATTTTATTTATTTATAATTTTATAGAAGAAAACTAAAAATTCATGGTGGTTGGAGAAAATCCATTCAATGGATTTTGTTCATTTCATCATAAGAGAGATACAACCAAACCATGCACATTCATATAATAAACATAACAAAACAAGATATGGATTATGCATGTATAGAATAGTATTTTAAAGCAGTATTATATTCATACAATTTATAAAACATACCAATATTTGAGGAAATGTATCAAAAATTTAAAGGCCACCAACACAACACAAGTTTTGACGTGATCGTGTCAAAGTCTGAAATAATGATCACCAAAAATTGTTTGTGATTTATGAGAAAGAGTGAGAGAGTTTGATGAGTAGTTTAAAGTCTAGACTACAAATGATAATTGCCAATATGACTCCATGAAAGTGCATAATGAAAATTATATATTTTTTTAGATGAGTAGAAGTTATGAATTTAATATTGAGATTTTTAAGTTGTTAAGGGTTGCATGAGTTTGCATTTAAAGTTGAAATGAGTTGTATGAATTGCGTAAAGATGAAAGTTGAAATGATAGTTTTTTAAAATTGCATTTTGTTGCATGGGGTTTCGTTGGACTTGTATTTGAGGTTGTAGTGGGTTGCATAAGTGACATAAAGATGAAATTAGCATATGAGTTTTTAAGTTGCTACGGTTGCATTAAGTTGCATGAGCTTGCATTTGAGGTTGTAATGAGTTGCATGAGTTTCATAAGGATGAAATTAGAATATGAGTTTTTAAGTTGTATTAGATTTCTTGAGCTTGCATTTGAGATTGTAGTGGGTTGTTTAGGTTGCATTTGAGGTTGATTTGGGTTGCATGAGTTACATAAGGATGAAATTAGCATATGAGCTTTTAAGTTGCATGCATGGGCTTACATTTGAGATTGCATTGGGCTGCTTTAGGTTATATTGAACTTGCATTTGAGGATGCATAAGGATCAAATTTGATGTTGAATTTTTTTAAGTTGTTTTATGTTGTATTGAGTTACTTTAGTTTGCATGTGTAACGACCCAAATTTGCAAATAAGGCTTAAGGGCCTTGATTAGTGCATCGGGAGGGCATAACTGGATTATATGTGAATTAAATGATTAAAAGCATGTTGTATGATTATTTGAATATTTAAGATGCATGACTATATGTATTAGTATGCATGTAAGCCCTGATTAAGTTAGAAGGGCATATTTGTAATTTTAGCCCGTTGAGGGCATAAATGTAAATAATTGTGATAAATTGTTGAGACCACATTATTATGTGGATATATTTGTAATCTGTGACTCGAGGCGATCTTAGTAAGTGGTTTAGCAAAAAGTCATGGCAGGGATTTATACCTGGCTCGGGGCGAGCTTGGGGGTAATTATGGGGATTTAGAGAATATATTGGAGTCTATTTTGATATTGAGGAATATAATAGGTAATTAGTTAGGTGTCGAGAAGTTAGCGGTAAATATTAGAGACATTCGAGACATTAGCGGGAATTGGGTGTAATGACTAAAATGCCCTTAGGAGGTTTAAAAGCTTAGTTTTAAATGAGAGGGAAAATTGGTCATTTGGCTTATAAGGGATAAGTATTATTAAGCTTTATGCCTTAGTGGATAGTGTAGAAAGAGTTGGAAGTCTGAAGAAAGAAAAGAAAATAAGAAGGAAAAGAAAGAAGGAAAAGTGGGAGACTCTTTTCTCTCTCTCTCGGTTTAGGCTTCTCATCACCAATTCTTGAAGTCTCTTGGAGCTAAAACTCAGAGAGAGTTTGGGCAGGAGCTTGAGGCTAGGACCCTTTATTTGTCTTGGGGAATTGGCAGAGGTTACTCATCATTTGAGGTAAGGTCTTGAGGTTGTACTTCAGTTTCTGGTTCCTAGTATAAATATGGATTTTGAGCTGAGTTTTAGTGGAAATTCTAGGGAATTGAGGCTGAAGATTTGAGAAGGTGTAGGGTAAGCAAGTGTGGAAGATAACCTAGGTTGAGCTCATCCATCAGAGGTAAGAAACTCTGGTTTAAGTTTTGTGATTTCAGTTGATTTTTGTTGAGTTTTGAGCTCTAGGTTTGTAATGACCCAACTACTCTAGACTTTGGACCATTAATGACTACTATACATAGACACTAATTTTTTAATAAAACTTACAAGTGAAATAATCATAACTTCATTTAAAACTTGTAAGACCAATTAATGTTAAACTACATAAAATTTAAAGTAGGATATGAGATCCCATTGTTTCCAAAATAAAAACATAACATAATTTTAAATAAATGTATTACATAATAAAGTGCGGAAAATACATATAAAATTTAAAGAGACTTCATCCTCGAATCGAATGCTCGGTCCATCGATTCCATCCTGCCTCAATACACATCCCCAAGCTTCCAAGAACCTTTCCCGCCACCAAAGCTATTTTCGTGCACATATAAACATAAAGGAGTGAGCCTAATGCCCAGCAACGAAAACCTAACACGTAAACCATATACATAAAATTCATAACGCAACATATAATAAACATATGTCACACATACTATAATTGCCATTATTACTTGGGGCTCGTAAACTAAACAAGTCATATGCTCATTAGATTTGTGGGGCTTGCTAGCTAAGCAAGTCATATGCCCATAAATTTATTGGGGCTTGTTAGTTATACAAGTCATATGCCCAAGTCTACAAACATACATAATATAACATATAACATATAACATAACACATAAATCATAAGATAACACATAACATAACATATAGAATCCTATCCTATTTTCCTTACCAAATATACCGAGATATGTGAACAGGTTTGGGACCTTGGGACACTCCTAAAACCATCAAAGGACGGTGAGTATGCTTAAAGAAAAAGGGATGAAAAAAATGAAAGGACTATTCCATCGAAAAATACTTACCAAGAACCTTATGTTCAAGATCTTAGATTTCCTAACCAAGAATAAGGAATAAAGTTAGGATGTTGAGTAGAAAACTATAAGAACTTAAGGAAAACAATACCAAAATGAACTAGAGTTTGGAATACCTTGAATGCTTCTATGGCCGATCTAAACCTTGAACTGAAATGTGCTATAAACCTTACTTCCCAAGTGTTTGGTAAGCTTATAATTATTAAGCTTATAATCCCCAACCCAAGTGTTTAAGCACTCAAAAATAACCTAGCAGCTTACAGCCTCTGAACTTAGCTTGATGAATGAATAAATGGCTAGGTACTAGGTCCTATTTATAGAGTTTTAAGAATGAAAAGATCTTCATTTAACTTGAATAAAATAATGGCTTTTTAAGTGAAAAATATTTGAATTATCGTTCACCAGAGGCTGAAGAATCGGTCAGAAAGATGCTGGACTTATCAAGAGGTTAAAGATTAAAATGAGAATGTTTTAAAAAACATTAAAAAATCCATCAAAGGAGCTGATATATCACCCCTATTAGGCGATATATCGCCTAGGCCAGTATGCCCAAGGCTCGTCGAGGTGATCGTGCGAAGTTACGTGTTTTTCGTATCCCGTATTGCAATATATCGCCCCCTATAGCTGCGATATATCGGCATACGCTGAATATTTAAACACAAAATTACACATTTTCAGCCTAATTTGAATTGAGTAAACAGCCTTGACTAAGTTCTCTAATGATTTCAAAGTTGCTGACAGACCCTAGGATATTCAAATATTACTCTTAATAAACTTATTCCTCAAAAATACTTAATTATCATTAAACATACACAAGACAAGTGTTACTATCTTATTGGGTCTATCTAAACCTTATATTATAATAAATATCACCATCAATATCAATCATATTAATCAAACCTTATGTTAAAATTAATATTCTTAAACTGTAGGTTAAACTTAGAAAATCTACAAGTGTTACTACGAGTGTCCAATTAAATCCCGGCCTGAACCAAAATCCACAGTCATAAAAATACTACTACCACTACTACAAAAACAAGATTTCCCGACAGTTTTTAACTGTCGCTATTGAGGAACGACGACAGTCGACTAACTGTCGTATTTGCCTATGCCGGCGTAGGGTAGCTACGCCGACAGTTATTAAGTGTCGTCGTTGCTTGCTATGCCGACAGTTATTAGGTGTCGCCGTTGCTGGCTACGCCGACAGTTATTAGGTGTCGCCGTTGCTGGCTATGCCGATAGTTATTAGGTGTCGCCGTTGCTGGCAACGCCGACAGTTATTAGGTGTCGCCGTTGCTAACAATGCCGACAGTTATTAGGTGTCGTCGTTGCTGGCAACGCCGACAGTTATAAAGTGTCGTTGTTGCTAGCAATGCCGACAGTTATTAGGTGCCGTCATTGTTTGCAAAAAAAAAATTTATTTTTATTTTAAATTAAAAATTATGATTTAAATAAAACATTTATATACAAATCTAAAGAATTATAGATTAAAATAACAAAACTTATACAACATATTTACAAATCTAATAAAACAAATTTTGGAACAAATATAACAATACTACTTGACTCAAAAATCATAATCTTATCTATAAACATAATCGTCTTGACCTTAAAAAATATATAACTAGATTTACAATGTAAATAATTAACCCCTAAAAAAAGAATCATTTAGTCTAATAAAAATTACAAATAAAATAAAACACTAAATTCATTGTCAAACAATATATATTTCTTCTTCTTGTCCTTGTACTCACCCTCGTCACCAATAGTCTTTCCAAAAGATTGGCTATCATGGATTTCTTTCTAAAATCATCCCTGAAACATAAAAAATCACATTATAATACACCAAACATGAAAAATCATAACTAGATTTTTATTGTAGTGTAAATAAATAAATTTACTCACAATTATTACACAACTCTCTTGCTACCAATGTCTCAGTCCAAGTGTGACAACATATTCATTGCGATATCATTTATAAGAGTATTGTCATTAAAATTTTGAAGAGAAAACATTGAATTATAAAAATAAATCAAACAAAAAATTGAACATATCCCCTAATTTACTAACCTAGTCATCTATCATAATCAACACAAACAAATCAAACGACACACATGTTTCCATCCATATATCACGACAGCACACCAAATTCTCAGAGCCTACTTCACTAACACATGCAAATGTTCAACCTTCCGTTATCAACACAGCACAAAATTATAATCCTAGAACCTAATTCACTATGGATGAATATTTAACATATTCAAACTCCTCTAACATACACATGTATAATATTAAAAAGAATAAAAGAATATACCTCTTCTAATCAATAGCAAACTTTTCTAATGCTCCTCACTAATTCCACTACCTAAAAATAAAATTAATGCTTGAAATATTATAACATAGAATATATTGTACTAAAAAATAATACAAGTATGAATGGGAAACAAAAAAAGTGTCGTGCTCAAATAAATTTTAGTCCAAAAGAATGAAGCTTAAAATCCAATATAACTATGAATTATCAACCAATATTCTTAAACTATAGGTTAAACTTAGAAAATCTACAAGTGTTACTACGAGTGTCCAATTAAATCCCGGCCTGAACCAAAATCCACAGTCATAAAAAAAACAACTATACTATTACCATTATTACTATTATCTAACTAGCTAAGTAAATTTCTTGGACTCTACAAGGTTTAGCCATGGTGAATTTTGTGTTTTGGGGTGCATGTGATTGAATTTCTTGTGATTGGGTCATTTGGGGTGAGTTGGAGATGTTGGTAGGCTTGCTTTGATGCTTGGTTGAAATTTGGAAGAGTTTTGGAAAGGTTTGGCTCGGGGAAAATCGTAGGAAGAAAATGCAAGTTTTGCTGTGCTGTGACTAGCGCTGTAGCGCTAGCCTTTGGGCGCTACAGCGCTAGGCTTTGGGGTCTTAGGCATTTTAGGCTCTGTTTGTAGCGCTGTAGCACCCACTTTAGGGCACTATAGCGCTACCCTGTTCCCAGAAAGGGGTTTTTGGGTTATTTCTTAGGGTTTTTTCCTGGGGGGCTTGGGGTTTGATTCCACCACCCCGTTTGGTGGAATTAGGGCTTCCCGAGGGCTCGGGATTGGTCTCGAGGCTAGGTTTTGGATTTAAGGTTTGGTGATGATTCTGATCTATGGCTGTGACTAGGCGTACGCTAGGGGTCAGACGGGATCATGCTTGAGGATCGAATTGAACAAAGCTATAGAAATCTAAAGGTAAGAAAACTGCACCTGATTATGTGTTTGTGATGGGACTAAGAGCTCCCTATATCTGTATGATGTCATAGATGGTATTATGCCATGGGACATGTGATAAACGGCCTGAGGGTGCGTAAAATTCATTGAGCTCGGCCATTGGTAGCTGAGGACCACTTAAAATTCATTGAGCTCGGTTTAAGTGGGCCGGAGTCAGTGGGATAAATAGAGGGTGCGGCCTAAGGGCATTAATCCTAGTTATCATATGTGAATTGATAAATGATATGAAATGATGTACGTGGTATGTTGAATACTTGAACAACATGAATGTCTGAACTGTTGAGTACATGTTTATACTGTATGAGTTATCTGGTTGTTTGGTTAATGATTATGCTCTGCTATTGTGTTTTCTTGTTGGGCCTTGGCTCACGGGTGCTACGTGGTGGAGGTAAAGGCAATGGCAAGTTGAACCAACCCGGAGATGGAGAGCTGCGGGGCTGAATGTACATAATCATTTGATTGACTGCCACGGGCGAGGAGTGGATCGGGACGAGGAAAGCTTAATTTTCTGTTTTGCCTTAGAGTGGCTAACAACTGTATTTTAATCCGAAATTTCTGTAAACAGCCTTTTAACTTTACTACTTTTGGGATCTCATGTAAGGAAAATGTTTGTTTATAAGAAATGAAGCTTTTGAGGCCAAAATCTTTTAGCCCTAGTTCAACTGTAGTTTCAGTGACACGTTTCAAATTAAATGACTTGATTAGCAAGTCTTGCACCTTTATAAACACACAGTGTAATGGTCTTGGCTATCCAGGGCGTTACAGCATGAGGTTGCATTGGTCTTGCATTTGAAGTTGCAATGGGTTGCATTCAGTTGCATAGGCTTACATTTGAGGTTGCAGTGGGTTGCTTGGGGTTGTATTTGGTTGCATAGGCTTGCATTTGAGATTGTAGTGGGTTACTAGGGGTTGCATGAGCTTGCATTGCATTTGATATTGTATTTGAGGTTGCATTGGGTTACACTTGCATTTGAGGTTGAAGTGTGCTCTTTCAAGATATTTTAGGTTGCATTGGGGTTAAATGGGTTTTATGCTAGATGTTGATTTAGGTTGCATGAGGTTGCAGTAGGTTACTTGAGTTGCATAAGAATGAAATTTGCAAATGAGTTTTTAAAATTTTCTTTAAATTGCATTGGACTTGCATTTATGGTTGCAATAGGTTGCATAAGGATGAAATTTACAAATTAATTTTTAAAGTTGATTTAGATTGCATTAAGTTGCTTTAGGTTGCATATAGTTGCATTAGGCTTGTTTTTTAAGTTGGTTAGGGTTGCATTAGGTTAACCCAATGCAAAAGTCAACAATAAAAAAATCATTTCTACCATACCAAATGAGTAAGTATCTCCAATATTTACATTTTTATTACTACTATGATCATGATTATCTGGATTATGAACTTGATGAATAAACAACACTTCTTGAGGCTCAATTAGATTTGAGTTATTATTTAGCTACACAACCCTTTCTCAACTACCCTCGACTAGGAGCCAACCTAGTCTTCTTCTTCCTAATTATTTTAATAAGAACATGTTTATAATTTTTATTTTTTCAAAATTTTAATTATTTTATATCTTATAAGTTTGATGATTATGTATTACTGATTAAGAAAACAAACATAGCTTGCATGAATGCGTTTTATTATATATACATTTATGTTTATATTGTTGCTTGTACAGTAAATTTGATGGTATTTTTATAATTAGAACATTATAGTTTTATTTTGGGTGCATCTTTTCATCTATGCAAAACGTTGAAGTTGTATATTATTATTTGACATACAGATGTAGTAATATAAATGATGATAACTTATTAGAGGTAATAATTCTTTTTCTATATATATATATTTATCTGTTTTTGAATTTTTTTTCATTTATGTATAAAAAAAATGCATTATTTTCTTTTCAATGTGATTGATATGCAAAAGAAGAAGGAAGTGTCGTGGGAAAGAGATTTTACTGTATAACCATACTAGTGAAAAAATATATTTTAGTTTAACATATTAATGAAATAAAAACATATATAAGCGAAATAAAGTAAATCATAACGTAAAAGTGAAAAAGAAAAATAAATTACTGTCTTTACAACAATTTCTCTTGTATTTACAATGTACAAACATGCATTTTAATTAATATATTTTATCAAAAAATAGTCATTAATGAGAAGAAGAAAAAAACAATAATAAAGCAATAGACTACATTTTTATGCTTATATAAGTAAATTTATGTGTCATGGTCAAAACCCTTGATAGGAAAGTAAGCAACAACAGTTGGATGGATCACCTTGCACCGGAATGGGTTGCTCTACACATTGAAACACAATATCTTAATATATATTTTTAATATAATTTATAATGTGGTGTTAGATTATTTTTTTCTATTTTTTATTCATCTTTATTGTGTTTGAAATTATTTAAAGTAATTTAGAAACATAAATTAATAATATATATTTTTCTAAAATATATATGGGTGCACTCTCAATGGTTACTACCCATAGATGGTTACTTTAATATTAATTATTGAATTAA
Source organism: Humulus lupulus (assembly GCF_963169125.1). Classification (NCBI taxonomy): domain Eukaryota; kingdom Viridiplantae; phylum Streptophyta; class Magnoliopsida; order Rosales; family Cannabaceae; genus Humulus; species Humulus lupulus. The sequence goes on from NC_084798.1 coordinate 63,755,876, forward strand.
AATCAATGGTCCATATTTATAGTTGTTAATTAATATTTATAAAAATAAATTTTAATTTTTTCAAATTTTTGGAAGGGGTTCCTAATGAAAAATGTGTATTTATTATGAAAATATAATATTGTAAACTTTTAATTTTTTAAATGCATGTCAATTTCTAAATATAGCTAGTGTCTCTCATTGATTAGAAAAAACATTAATTATGGCAAAAAAATAATAACTAAATTAAAAATTAATGTAGAAAAAAATATATTTATTTGGTGACTTGCTATACCAAGTCATTATGTTGTCACATCATCATAATTGTTAGTACTCATCTATAGATAGTAACTATTGAGAAATCTTCCATATATATATAAATATCTTTTGTATAACAAATATCAATATATATATATTGATTAATAATATTTTTTTATTGTGTTTGGAATTAATTATAGTATATATAAATATCTTATATATTTTGTTTTCCTTTTTTATTTTTTTTAATAATAATAAAACCAAAGCCGTCTCCTCAAATTAATAAATGGTTAGTTGGAAGATCAATTGTTTATTAATTAGAATTTTTATCACTTTTTAGAATAATAATAATTTATAAGAACATGTTTGTTAGTTGAATATATTAAAATAGTAAAAAATTAGTTAAATTATGGTCTTTAATGATAAATTTGTTAATTGATATAAAAAAATGAAAATTTTGATTGAATCTATTATGATCTAAATAAATATATAAAATAATTTAAAAAAGAAAAACAGAATTTATTCTATCACATATTACACGGTCATTAAACATATTATAAGACTTACTACTCATTTTAAAATACAATGTTATATATGAATATATCTATATATTTATATAGTATTGTGGTATCTTAATATTTCTACAATATCTTAACAACATATATAATTTGAATTCTAATTTAATCATGATAATTATTTAATTAAATTATAAATATAATATTAATAATAAATATAAACATTTATTCAAATTATTTTATGGCTCCATTTTCGTATTTTCCTCTAAGCTTTGTCTAGCTTTTCTATTTTTCATTCTTTTTTTATATAAATTTTTTTTACCATTTTGAATATTTGGTCTATTTCTCTAAGCATTTCGGACTATTCTGTTTTTCATTCTTTTTTTATATAAAATTTTTACCATTTTGAACATTTGGTATTATTTTTGTTCTCATTTTTTATTATAATTTTATAATTTATGGTTATTAATTAATTGAGAGAAAAATTCTATCTATTATCTCTTTTTTATATCAATATTAATTATAATAAATGTCAATTAAAAATATGTATATCTAATCATAATAAATAAATAATCTATTTATTTATTTATTTTAGGGCTTTTTTCATTAATACATATATACAAAAGTTTTAATGCAAAAATACGGTAATTAAAGAATTCATTCATTAATATATTCATTTAAGATGTTTTGCAAAAATACGATTTGCACAATAGTACGCCTTTGAAGTAAGTATTACAAACAATGTGAATCTTGGTCTAATTTGAAAGTGAATAAAGCATATTCAAACATGGGTATATGTAGTATGTTTTGTTATTATTAATTTTTTTTTAGATTCCATGCCACATGAGTACCATGTATAGAACTTTATGTTAATTTATATATATATAAACAAAATCATATATATATATTATCATATATTATGGGCGTTGTATAGGTAAAATTATGTGGGTATATGTTCAACAGGTGGAGTAGTTGCATTATTTATAAATAAATAAAAAACAAGCATATAGTATGTATTGATATCGTTGATCTTCTCATTTTCATGATTATATATGTCACTTGAAACAAAGTTGAAGATCAACAATTCTATTAATATAATACTGGGGAAAATTTTATAATTGTGAAAATGTTAAATGTGTCAAATTGAAAACTTGGAAATGTCCATGTGAAGTTATGATGCTATTTTAATTAAATTAATTATTCCTTCCTTTTTTTAAGTCTTTGTTTTGAAGAAATAAAATAAAGGAGGTTGCAACCTTCAATGCTTTTCTTCCCACCTTCAATATTTTTTTCCTCTAATTTTGAGTTGTGGTGATAAGTGTTATTTCTTAATCGAACTTGTTAATTGAAATTGTTGATACTACAAAAATGAAACTTTATGTTGCTTTGCAACTATATAAATGAAACTTTATATGGTTGTTTAAGGAATTTCAATGGTTGCTTAACAGGTTGCTTTATGAGTTGTTAATCAAGTTACTTTAATGACTGCGTAAGGAGATTCAAGGGTTGATTAATAGGTTGTTTTATAGGTTGATTAGGATATTTAAGGTTGTTTAACATGTTGCTTTATATGTTGCTTAATAGGTTGTTATATAGAATTACTTCAGAATTTTCAAGGGTTGCTTAAGAGGTTGCTTTATAGATTGCTTATGAAGATTATGGGTTGTTTAGGAATTTCAAGAGTTGCTTAACATGTTGCTTTATGAGGATTATGGGTAGTCTAAGGAGTTTCTAAGGTTGCTTAACAAATTGTTATCTAGGGTTGCTTAAAGAGTTTCAAGAGTTGCTTAATAAGTTAATTTATGCGTTGTTTATCAAGTTGCTTTAAGAATTGTGTAAGGAGTTTCAAGGGTTGCTTAACAGTTTGTTTTATGAGTTGCTTAACATGTTGCTTAATATGTTGTTATGTAGAATTGCTTCAGAATTTTCAAGGGTTGCTTAAGAGTTTGTTTTATAGATTGTTTATGAGGATTACATATTGCTTAGGAGTTTAAAAAGCTGCTTAACATGTTGTTTTGTGAGGATTATGGATTGCTTAAGTAGTTTCTAGGGTTGCATAATAAGTTGTTTATGAAGTTGCTTTAAGGATTACATAAGGAGCTTCAAGGGTTGCTTAACAGGTTAATTTATGGGTTGCTTAACATGTGTGATTTATGTGTTGCTTAATAAGTTATTACATAGAATTACTTTAGAATTTTCAAGGGTTGCTTTCTAAAATGTTTATGAGAATTATGGGTTGCTTAGGAATTTTAATGGTTGCAGAACAAATTAAAAGAAACATATACTATTTCATTAAGTTTATGAGGTAGCTGCAGCTCAGGTTGCATATATAAGGTTGTTGTTGGTGTTCCATAGGAGCTTGCTGAGGTTGCATATGAGGTTGCTGGTATGGTTGCTTAGGTTGATCCAAATAACTTTTTTTTTCATCATTGTTTATCAAATTGACAAATCAACCGAAACATCTAATAAAGCAACCAAAACAACCTTATAAACAACATCATTAGACATATGATGAATTAAAAATAACGTTTAATAAGATTACTATAGAGTTTAGGTTGCATATGAGGTTGTTACGGTTAATTAAATTTATGTTTGTATTAATATTTAATTGTAGCCACCTCATATATTATCATGTTGCTTTGATCTTATATTGATTGTTTTTTTAAAAAAAAAATCATCAAATTAATTAGGAAAATTTCTCGTTCATCATATTTATTGTTAACTTAAAAAAAAACAACCTAATCATAATTTTTAATAAGTTTTTATTTCAAAATTAATATTGTTATAATAACATTAGCTCTACAAGTATTTTACTCTCATCATATATGTATATATATAGAACTGTTTATAAAACGTGGAATCAATTTGATTCAATTCTCTCTTATAAATGGAACGCACTCATAATCATTTTAATCAATAAATAATATATATACATATATATATATATATACATATGTGAGTACAATAATGATGGCAATGAATTAATTAAGAGAAGCAAACCCACAAACTCAATTGTGTTTATCTGGAGGCATTGATAAAATTACATATCATCATATAATAAAGTTGGTAAGTGGTAGACAACAACGTTTAAATAAAAAAGTGTATTAACTTTAAGTAGACCGTATTTTTAAAAATTTTAAATTAGTGAAATAGTATAATTGAAAAAAATACAATATAAATATAAAATAGTAAAACTTGGACCGTAAAATTGAAATTTTATAGTAAATGTTAGTATACCAGGGAATTTCCCTTTATATTTTATACTACCTATCACATATGTATACTGACATGCATACTTTATATATATACTAGATACAATTAACTTGCAAGGCAAGTTTACTTAGTTTTATTTATAGAATTTATTAATTACTTTTATTAAAGTTATATTAATGTCATATAAATTTTAAATAAATATCTTATTTTAATTAAATTATTTATTTATTTTTGTTTAAGTTTATATTTGTTCTAGTTTTTGAATTTGGGAGTGACAACAATAAATTATATATTATATGTTTAATGTAATATTAAATATTATACGTGTATTTTAAATTTAAGTTTTTTGCTAGTTTTTTTTTAAAAGTAATTTGTTGCTAATTGATAGCAGATTATATTATATGTTTAATATGATATTAGTTTATTAAGTGAGTTTAAGTTTAATTAAATTTTATTTAAGTTATAAAACGTATGATTTTATTTTTTTAAATAATTATCATTGTAAAATATCTCAAAAATATCTTATTTTAATTTATTTAATTATTTATTATTTTATAATAATTATCATTATAAAATATTTGAAAATTGTCAAATTTTAATTTGTTTAATTATTTATTATTTTTAAATAATTATCATTGTAAAATATCTCAAAAATATCTTATTTTAATTTTTCTAATTATTTATTTTATTTTATTTAAGTTTAAGTGTTTACAGACTACTGTTAAGTATAAGAATATTCCATTAAAGTTAACATTAAAAAATAAAAAAACCGTTAAAACCAAGAATTTCCGTTATCTACACACTTACTATATAGAAGATATAAATTGATATGCATAAGATCATATATATATATAAATATATATATAAAATCATATATATATAAATTATTAATGTTTATTTTCAACATTTTTTTAATGCATGTGTATTAATAACATCCTAGTCGATCTATATATTCATTGTCAGCTTAATTTTGGTTAATATAAACATATTGTTGACGCCGTTTTTCGTCAACTTAGGAAATGAGAGCAATTAAACAAAAATATATCAGAGGAAGTAAATAAAAAAAAGAATGAAAACAAGATCTTTTTACGTGGTTTAGCGGTTAAAATCTGCCTAGTCCATGAGTCTATATTATTGACTCTTTAGAGTTTTTTGGAAACTTTCAGAGAATAATTGCCCAGAGGTTTCTCTCCAAATCTCAATAATTCGGTCCCCCACAAATGAATTATCCATCTCTATTTATAGAGAGGGTTTCAGAATTGCTTCCCACATATTTCGGGAAGATATTCTGTGAATCAAATAATATAATGCCAATAAATGCATTAGTTACTACGTACGCGGTAACATCCTATCAAATGTGGGATTGAGTAGCTAATTACATCATATCCCTTAAACATAGGGAATTTATAAAAATAGATACATTCACATAAAATTGACGAGCTTAGACACCAGATACGTACGCCTTCGAGACTGTTTGCCTATTATGAGCATATCATCTTACTTTGCCTATGTTCCAACCAAGTAACTATTGACAAGTCATCACCTTCGAGCTTACAGCCCCCGAGCTCGAAGCATATTGTCTGAAAGCAAGAGATGCATCAAGAAGTTTATACAAGTGTTGAAAATCGTGAGTTGCGAGCCTATATTTATAAGCTCGGAGCATCTTCAAGGCTATATATTGCTCAAGCTTACGAGGTCGTCATTTACAGCAAAACTGTCTGACTGGAGGATCACATGATGACTGTGCTTATTTTGAGCTCACACCTTACGAACCTGAATTTCGAGATCAAGATTTCCATCCTCAAAATCTGGGTGTAACATTTTGCCCCCTTAAAAGTATCAGTTCGAATCCTATGAGAAGGAAACTTTTGAACTGCCACATTCGAAAATTGAGCTACCTACCACACTCGAATGTGGACAAGCATCAGTCACAGCTCGACCCTTGACCTCCTTTTGGGACACACACACACACACACACATATATATATATATAACAGTATCACCTTCCTCCTCTTCACTTTTACGTTTTAAGTTTCAGAGAGAAAGAAAAAACAAGAGCCAAAAATTCTTTTTTCCTCTTTGTATGTTCTCTAAATGAGAAGACAAAACAACCTTGGCCTTTTCGACTCCGTGAGATCATTCTTGCAACTGCTCCTCCAGTCATCGATTTCATTGTATCCGCAAGCCTCTATGTGTAAGTCTCTGTTCTTGACCCTCGTACTTTTATTTGTTAATGCATTTTTATGTTTCTTTTGCACCACATATTTACTAGTTTTTCACTATTTTCATAAGGATTTTATAATAATTATTTATCTTAGTCACATTGTTTACCTGATACTATATAAAATCTGGACCCAAAATTCTCTGAAATCGTGGGTTTGAAACCCATATTTTAGTGCAAAAAAGCACAGATGTTTGTTCCCCCCCCCCCCCCCCCC